>NC_133841.1:3252790-3415435 GCF_047830755.1 Zonotrichia albicollis | reverse complement strand
TCATGACAGCCAGGACAGCACCAGCTCTAGTTCCAAGCATTTGCCTCATGCTCTGCACTGATCCAGGCAGGAGTGGTGAGGCAGAGACCTGTGGGGGAGGCTGAAAGGGAGTGCAGATGGCTCAGTGGCACCAGAGCACAGCTGCCAAGGGGCAGGGGCCCTGGTCAGTGCAGAGCTGGTGGCACAGGGGCCTGGCCACAGCCAGCAGTGGGGACAGAGCTGCCCTGCTGTGGCACTGCCAGGCTGCCCTTGTGCTGGGCTCTTTGCCCTGTTCCAGAGACCCCAGAGCAGCCACCAGACAAGAGATGGGACAGGACAAGGGCTTGGTCTATAGTGTTGTTCCCACTCAGGTAGGAAGCAAGGCATGAAGGAATGTCCCTGCCTGGCTGCAGCAGCCTCTGGGGCCTCCAGTGCAGCATGGCCTCTACTACCAGTGACTAGAGGAAGAGGGAGAGCTCCTGAGACCTGAACAAAACCAATCACAAAACTAGGCAAGAATTTCTTTAGAGTTTAACTAAGAATGCAATACTATTTCCAGCCAGTTTCCCATCTCGATAGTCACGTAACAAACCAAGGCAATGACGGTCTTTAGTTGACTGAACAGTTCTCAAGTTCAAACGTTGACACTTAATAGAGGGTCTCAGCATTGCTGCTCCGAGGCCTCTTGATCTTCTCAATGTTTTTAAGGATCATGTCATGCAAAGTGACCTGCAAAAAGGATAAACAGGACTCAGACAGGAAGGCAGCCAGCCAGTTTTCACCCTAAGCACTGACTGCCACAGCAGCACCACCCTCAACCCTTCTGTGCAACCACACACCTGGGTAAGATAAGCCAAACCTTACAAAACCAGTATATAAAATACCAAAAACATTCATTCAGAAACCCTTGGATTGGCTTGTACTGTATGAAGAGCTGAGGATCAGATTCCCACAGAGGGAGCACGAATATTTTGCATTATGGCCCTGAAAACACCTGCATCTCTGGGAGATGGTGGAGAAACACCTCACTGGAGGCAAAGTGGGAAGCAGGCAGGCCCAGGGGGAAAGGGGAGAGGAGCAGCAGCAGGAGCACAGTGGGGCTGTGTGCTTTCACTCACATATTGATTTCTCAGCTCTGAAATGATGAGGCGCAGACTAATGTACTCCTTCTCGTCGATCTCCGTCACGGTGCGCCGATAATCCTCCTGTGGGGCACACACAGCTCAGCCCAGCCCAGCCCCCCACAGAGCCCCCCAACCTCAGCTCAATCCCCACACGACTGCCCCTTTTCCCCCAGCACCCTCAGCTCAGAAAGGACAGCGACAAAGAGCTCAGAGTCCCAGCATCAACGTGGAAATCTGCACGGGCCCACTGACTTACCACATGAGGGTACTTGGCTATTTTGGAAACCAACTTTGCTCTTGTGATATAGTATCTGGCAGGGAAAGAGAGAATGAAGCTCAGATAAATAACCAGGATTATTTTCAGGTCCAAACTGCTCTGTAACAACACCTGGAGGACCTTTCCTAAAAACATTATTCTTCCAAGGAGATCCCAATAAAGCTATTTTAGAAACCAACTTTGCTCTTGTGATATAGTATCTGGCAGGGAAAGAGAGAGATTAAAGCTCAGATAAACAGCACAAGGATTATTTTCAGGTCCAAGCTGCCCTGCACAACAGCTGGAGGACCCTTCCCAAAACATTCTTTTCCAAGGAGATCCCAGAAAAAAATCCCAATAAAGCTATTTTGGAAACCAATTTTGTTCTTGTGATATAGTATCTGGCAGGGAAAGAAAGAGATTAAAGCTCAGATAAACAGCACAAGGATTATTTTCAGGTCCAAGCTGCCCTGCACAACAGCTGGAGGACCTTTCCCAAAAATACTCCTCTTCCAAGGAGATCCCAAAAAAGATCCCAATAAAGCTATTTTGGAAACCAATTTTGTTCTTGTGATATAGTATCTGGCAGGGAAAGAGAGATATTAAAGCTCAGATAAATAATCAAGATTACTTTCAGGTCCAAGCTGCCCTCTAACAACAGCTGGAAGACCTTCCTCAAAAACATTATTCTTCCAAGGAGATAACAAAAAAGATCCAAATAAAGCTATTTTGGAAACAACTTTGCTCTTGTGATATAGTATCTGGCAGGGAAAGAGAGAAATTAAAGCTCAGATAAACAGCACAAGGATTATTTTCAGGTCCAAGCTGCCCTGCACAACAGCTGGAGGACCCTTCCCAAAAATACTCCTCTTCCAAGGAGATCCCAAAAAAGATCCCAATAAAGCTATTTTGGAACCCAATTTTGCTCTTGTGATATAGTATCTGGCAGGGAAAGAGAGATATTAAAGCTCAGATAAATAATCAAGATTACTTTCAGGTCCCAGCTGCCCTCTAACAACAGCTGGAAGACCTTTCTCAAAAACATTCTTCTTCCAAGGAGATCCCAATACAGCTATTTTGGAAACCAACTTTGCTCTTGTGATATAGTGTCTGACAGGGAAAGTGAGAGATTAAAGCTCAGATAAACAACACCAGGATTATTTTCAGGTAGGTCCAAGCTACCCTGTAAGAACAGCTGGAGGACCTTTCCCAAAATCATTCCTCTTCTAAGGAGATTCCCAAAGAAGAAGTCTGTTCTTGCATGCCTACCTAGAAATCTGGTCCAGGTAAGATGCTGCCTCACTCTCCACAGTCCTAAGCTCAGCAACTGTTTCTTCCTGCAGGGGAGACAAGGAAAGTTAGCTCCAGTAGGCTGCAGCTGGCCTTCAGGGCTCAGGAAGCATTGTCTCAGCAGAACCACATCAAGTTCAGGTTTGGGAATTAAAATCTAAGCCAACCCCATAACTGCAGCTGCTGGACATCATGAACTGAAGGATTCAGAGGAAGCTCAGAGATAAAAACCCCTGGAGCACAGAGCAGTGCCTTACCTGAATAGAAACACCAAAGTTGTTCCCATCCTCTATCCTGGGAATGAGAAGCTGCACCCACATTTTGACCTGCAGTGGAGAGATAACGGCACTGACCAAAGCCAAAGATTTCTCTCAGGAATGTCAGCAAGAGCTCCCAGGACCCTGCCTTTGCAACAGAGCTCATGATCAGCTGCTGCAGGGCCCTTATGAGCCTGTAACACTTCCAGGATCACTTCCCACGTGGCTGGGATGCCATGCCAGCCAGCACAGGCCCAGCTTCCCATGGAGAGCTCTCCTCACCATGCCACAGGAGTCTGTGCTGAAGGGCAAGGCAAAGCCTCATGAGTACTGACATCAGACATCCTTCTCCTTCAGGTGAAGCACAGAGCTCCCCAAGCCCCTGCCAGACAGGACAAAGCCCTGCCTTTCCTCATCTGCAGCACAGAGGGACCTGCTCCTCCCACAGCTCCACCCCTGCAGGAGTAACACGGTAACACAACCCCCTGCCTGCCCCTGCTCCAGGCTCACCGTATTGCACTTCTCAATGAGCAGCCTGATCTCTGGTTTCACTTTCTCTATGATGTCCACCAGCTGCTGGTTGCTCTTCAGCATCCCATTGGGCATCACAAACACTTTGGTACCTGTGGCACAGACAAACCCTCAGTGTCAGGGGCTCACAGGAGCAGCTGCAGCAGGGATGGACTGAGGGGACACCTGAGCCTCACTCAGCTCCCAGCAAGGCCAGAAAGGGGCTGAGCCAGGCTGTGGCCACCTGTGGAGAAGGGGAAAGGGACATGGGACAAGCAGTGACCACCAGAGGAGGAAACAACACAGAGCAGGATGAGATTGAAGAGCTCGAGGATGCTGAGCACAAAGGGTTCTCCTTGGTGCACATGTACAAGAAGTTTGTGTCTCAGCTTAATGCAAAGCCTGGAATGTTCTTCCAGACAAAGAGAGGAACTGCACAGATCCTCAGAACCAGGAGATAGCTGCCTCTGTCAGCAGGGCCAGACCCAGCCAAGCACTACTTATGTCTATCAGAGAAGCACTAATTATGCTTCTAGGAGCTGGAAGCTGACTCCTCCACATCAAAACATCTGTAGGTCAGGCTCTGGCCTTCATGAGCAGCAGCTGCTGGCAGGGCAGGGCAAGTGGGGCTTGCACAATCTGCATCTCCAAGGCTCAGGGGGCAGGCAGCAATACAGGGGACTTGGGGAGTCTTACCCTGAAAGGTCTCGTCGTGGTCTTCCAGCTTCCTCTTTTTCATATTTGGCTAAAATATACAAAATGTTTTACTCACAAACTAGCTGTAAGCTGTAGGAATGTTGTAAAAGGAAAAAAAAAAAAGGAAAACTTAGAGCTCTGCCATGTTCCTGTTTTCTAAATACTCTTCCTTAAATCCCAGGAAGAGCTGCAGAGCTGTGTTACCTCCAGGCTTGAGAGATCAATCTCTAACAGCCTCTGGGCCAAGGCCTGGTGTTAAATAAGAATATCCCACCCCAGCAGAGAGCAAACCATACAGTTTGAACAGGAGCTGGGAGCACAGCCAGCACAGTAACCTTACCCCATCCAGTCCATCGTGGCTGTTGGTGAGAAGAATTGGGTCAGGCACTGGGAGGTTCATGTCCGAATGGATCTGAGTCAGATCATGAATATTCAGGATGGGTTCCTGCAAAATAAAGCAGAGTTGTTACCTGATCACGAGCTAACAAATTCTGCCACACCAAACAGAACAAGAAAAAAGATTCAGGCCTCCTTCTTGTCCAAAGTTAGGATGAATGAAGAGAAAAAGTCTGGAAATAGACTGTGGAGCCCCCACACCCTGAGTGCCAAGCCATGGTGTCCCTGTGAGAGCCCAGCACTGAGAGGGACAGCCCACTGGGGAGGAAAATAAATGTGAGAAATCACACAAAGCAAACTGCACAAGGCAGCACCCCCCCAGAGCCAACAGCACTGCAGCTGCTGCCTCGTGTCCCTGCAGCAAGGTGAGATGCTCAGAAAACAGCCCTGGAGAGAGCTGCCACAAGACTTTCAAAATGTAGCTGCAGGTGGAAAAGGATACAAAGCACAAGGCACATCCTACCTTAAGGAATCCATCGAGTTCTAACAGCTTCTTTGGGAAAAAGTTTGCTACGAGGTCCTCAGCCTGAGAGAGAAAAGAAGAACAAACAGTGATGTGGGAGAAGCCACGTGGCTCCCACCAGCAGGGAAATCATCTGTGCACCAGCAGGAAACAAAGAGAACCCAGTGCTTCCTGCTGCCAACACCAGACAAAGCTCAGGTGGGAAGGAGCCCAAGAGGCACAGGAGGCTCACAGCAGTGCTGAGGGCATCAGCTGGGTGCTGCCGAGCTTCCAGGGCAGGCTCAGCCCACAGCCGAGTGTGTCACAAAGATAAGGGCAAAAAAAAAACCCCATTGCTGCTGGGCCCGTGGCACTCACCTCACTCGTGATCCGCTCCCTGAAGGAGTCAACCTACAGAAGCAAACAGGGACAGTCAGGGTGGCTCCCAACAGCCGGGGCGGCCGCGCTGAGCCCCGCACGACCCTCCCGGCTCGGCTCCCGCTCTCCCGGGGGACCGGGAGGAGCCCGCCAGCACCGAGCGGGGCTGCCCGGGGCGGCTCCATCCGCCCCCCATGACCCCGGGCGCTGCGGGGAGCCGGGAACCGGGAGGGACGATCCTCAGACCCTCCGGGCCGCCCCCCGGGGCAGCCGGGCCCGGCTCGGGGGCGGCCGCAGCCCAGCCCCGGCCGCATCCCCGCCCCCCGGCGCTGCAGGGCCGGGCGGGGGTGGAGACACCGGGGGCTCATCGGGGCGGGCGGGCCGCGCTCGGCGGCCGGGCTGGAACGGCCGGGAGGCGCCGTGGGGCGGCCCCAAGCCCGCCCCGCCCCGCCCCGGGCCGGGCCGGCGGCGGCAGAGCTCGGTGCGGGCCGGCGGGGCGGAGGCGGCGGCCGAGCGGGGCCGGAGCGGGGCCGCGCGGGGCGGGGCGAGCGGCGGGGCCGGGGCGCACCTTGAGCTTCACCTCCGGGTCCACCTTGAGCAGCGAGGCCATGGCGGGTCCGGTCTCGGGGCCGCTCCGCTTCCCCGGGGCCCACACCGGAAATGACCTCACGCCGCGCGCCCGCCAATGCCGCGCGCGCCCGCCGCCCGCGTGACCGGCCCCTACCGCGCACGCGCGCCGCCGAGTCCCGGCCGCTCCAGCGCCGCCCGGGGCGGGGACACCGAAAATGGCGGCGCCGGGACTGCGCCCCCGCCTGCGTCACGTCCGGCGCGCGGCGATGGCGGGGCGCGCGCGGGCGGCGCGATGGAGGCAGCGCGGGCGGGCGGCGGCGGCACCGGCACCGGCGGCACGGCGCACGTCAGCTTCGTGTGCCAGCGCTGCTGCCAGCCGCTCAAGCTCGACACCTCCTTCAAGGTGCTCGACCGCCTCACCATCCAGGAGCTCACCGGTACCGGGCGCCGTGGGGTGGGGTGGGCGGCCGGGGCTCGGGCCTAGGCCTGGGCCTGGCTGACGCCGTCTCTCCCACAGCCCCGCTGGTGAGCGCCGCCCCGGCCAGGCCCGGGGACCTGCACGAGGAGGAGAGCGCCCTCACGGAGGTACGGCGGGGCCGGCGGTGGGGAGCGGCGGCAGCGGCAGCTCCCCCGGGCCTGCCGGTAACGGGGTTTCCTTGCCTCCAGGAAGCTTTCGTGGAGAACCGGCAGGATGGCGTGTCCAGGAGGTTCATCCCGCCTGCCAGGTACAGCCGCAGTCCCGTCAGCTGGGAGCCTGGGGCAGCCCCTCAGAAATGTCCCCTCACGGGGCTGGGTCACACTGAACAGCTCCTGTGAAGCCCCCAGAGCTTCTCCTGCGGGATCCCCGGGGCTGCCTCACACTGAACAGCTCCTGTGAAGCCCCCAGAGCTTCCCCTGCGGGATCCCCCTGGCTGGGTCACACTGAACAGCTCCTGTGAGCCCTCAGAGCTTCCCCTGCAGGATCCCCGGGGCTGGGTCACACTGAACAGCTCCTGTGAGCCCCCAGAGCTTCCCCTGCGGGATCCCCCTGGCCCTCGGGCTCCTTTTCAGTTTGAACACAGAACTGCACCATCCTTGTTGCACTGTGGGTCAACACAAAGCCAACTGAGCCCCCAAAACACGGGTTGCCCCATCCTCCTGCTCTCCCTTTGCCCTGAGCCAGCCCCAGGTTGTGGTTTGGTGCTGGAGCTGCCTCCCCTCAGCACTTACAACATGTTCTTTCCAAGGATGATGTCAACAGAAAGTGCCAACAGCTTCACGCTGATCGGAGAGGCCTCGGATGGTGGCACCATGGAAAACCTCAGCAGGAGACTGAAGGCAAGTGGGTCACGAGCTGGCAGACTCAGATCCTTGGGAGCAGAGCTTCAGTTTTTCCTGATGCTCTGCAAAACTAAACTGCAAAGTTTCCCATAGCATTTGTCTTCTAGGGGCTTGGTTGGTGAGTAGTTGAGCAGAGATGGATTATTTTAATGAGTATTTGGCCTGCAAAGAGGATTCCTGCTAATTGAAGCTGCTGAAAAGCAGCAGGAGCTGCTTGAGGTTTCACTTGCACTGATGTGAGCCCTTCCTCCAGGTCACTGGAGACCTCTTTGACATCATGTCTGGGCAGACAGACGTGGATCATCCCCTGTGTGAGGAGTGCACAGACACTCTGCTGGACCAGCTGGACACACAGCTCAACATCACAGAGAACGAGTGCCAGAACTACAAGTGAGTGATGCAGAGCTGCTGTGGCTTGAGGCACAATCAGTGTGGATGATTTATTAAAAAACATGGATATTGATCTAGTACTGATATCCAACTGTGACAGACAAAAACTCTCTAACAGAGTTAGAAAGTGTGTGTTTATTGTGAGATAACTCCCAAACACCACAATTTACAGGTGATTACAGAGCCCTTTTATCTATACAAATATTGAATACCCAAAATACAAATACATATTCATAGCTTTGGTACATCCCAGTCCCTGCTCTGTATGGTAATTAGTTCAAAAGCCATTAAGCATGAATAGTTTGTTCCTTGAAATGGGTTGAGGGTCCCAAAGTGAGGAAGTAAATGAAGTCTTCCTCATTCTGACCTTTCTACCTTTTCAATGCATATATGACAAATGAACCCTTGGTAAAACTCCCATTCCTCATCTTCAATTGGTTTCAGAACAGAGGAGGCCCAAAATTGTCTTATGTTCCTAAAAACAATTGTCTTATGTTCTTAAAAGCTATTTATCAGTTTCTGTACTCTTCATTATAAACCCAGCTAAACAAACATTCTGTTGACAATGAATTATTAGTTAACTACTAACTCTTAACTTCATCAAGGCCTACCCATTTATTTTCATTAACTCCAATAAAGTTTATCTCTAACTAAAATCTTAGCTCCTCTAAAATCTCTAAATTCCTTAAATTTTCTGTCTCATGGAGAGCTCAGGATTGCCAAGAGCTGCAGGGGCTGCCAGTGCAGGACTTCCCAGGATACCTGTCCTGGCAATCCTGATGTTCTCCTCTAGGAGATGCCTGGAGATTCTGGAGCAGATGAACGAGGATGACAAAGAGAAGCTGCAGACAGAGCTGAAGGAGCTGGCACTGGAGGAGGAGCGGCTGATCCAGGAGCTGGAGGATGTGGAGAAAAACCGCAAGATTGTGGCTGAGGACTTTGAGAAAGTCAGGGCAGAGGCTGAGAGGCTGGAGCAGGAGGAGGCTCAGTGAGTGGCAGGGCTTGGAGGCAAAAAATAAATGAGAAATTTGTAAATGTGCCCAAATGCCAGTGGCTCACTCTGTGCACAAAAAGAGAGACCAAACTGGCCTGCAGAGCTGAAAGTCTGAGGTAGAAGCCAGCACTGAGCACTTCTTTGTTTGTGCTCAAAGGTACCAGAAGGAATACTGTGAGTTCAAGAGGCAGCAGCTGGAGCTGGATGATGAGCTGAAGAGTGTGGACAACCAAATGCGCTATGCCCAGATGCAGCTGGATAAACTAAAGAAAACCAACGTGTTCAATGCTACCTTTCACATCTGGTAATGTGGACATTGGAATATTATATCCATTTTCTTGGAATCTGCAGTGTGAAAGTTTTTAGGTCACTGTGTTTGATAGGAAGGGTGCAAGCCAGCTCACAGTTACCTCCCAGCAAAGCAATGAATGCCATGTCCCAGGCATGGCAGCTGAGGAAAGTGTGCCAGGCTTTGGGACTGGGAAATGGCTCCTTCACCAGTCCCAGAAACACTTTGGAACCCCTGTGCCAGCCAGCAGTGACACTGGCATTGGGGTTCACAGAGCAGGCAGCTTGGAGAGGCTGGCTGGGGGTTTTTGTTGTGTTTTTATGACAAAAAGAGAATGAGTGTTTGGTGTTTACACACACTTGTTAAGAATAGCCCCAACCCTCCTTGTGCTTGGCTGGCACTGTGTGTGCTGTGCTCTTAGGACACAGCCCCTATTTGGTTATCAGGCCATGAGCTTTTCCCAGCCTAGCACATTTATTTATAATTCTCCTTATCACAGGCACAGTGGGCAGTTTGGCACAATAAATAACTTCAGGCTTGGCCGCCTCCCCAGCGTTCCTGTGGAGTGGAACGAGATCAACGCTGCCTGGGGGCAGACTGTGCTGCTGCTGCATGCCCTGGCCAACAAAATGGGCCTGAAGTTCCAGAGGTACCTGCAAAACCACCCACAGGTCATTGATGGCCCAGAGGAGGACAGGCAGACTCAGGTGCCAGTGAAATCTGTGAATTCTGTCTCCTTTTTTTCAGATACCGCCTTGTCCCCTATGGCAACCACTCCTATTTGGAGTCCCTCACAGACAAATCCAAGGTAAGGGATCCTGTACAAAGCATGGGACATTGATCTTGAGTGCCTGCATCCCTGGTCACACTGGGGATGCAGGAAAACCTTGGTCTCTGTGCATTTGGAGTCCAGCAAAGGTGGCTGCCCCAGCTCCTCCAGCATGGTGACATCTCACATCCTGTATGAAGCCACTGGTGCTGCCAGCCAGCAGTAGAACTGTTGAATGACACACCTGGCCAGAGGCAGAGGCATATTTTGGGGTGATTGGCAGGTAGATGGCATGATTTGGGGTTGGGGGAAGTCAGGAAAATATGCCTGCACGTGGTAGGGACTGGCACGAAACCAAGTCACACTTCCTGTGCCACAAGCCATTTCTCAGCATCCCATGACAAATATAAGCCTTACATGAGGTTAAAAAGCTGCAGTGACCATATCAAAAAAAGTGCTTGGTGTTCCTGATACAAATCTCTTCTCCAGGAGCTTCCCCTGTACTGCTCTGGAGGCCTGAGGTTCTTCTGGGACAATAAGTTTGATCACGCCATGGTGGCATTCCTGGACTGTGTGCAGCAGTTCAAAGAGGAAGTGGAGAAAGGTGAAACTCGCTTTTGTTTGCCTTACAGGTGAGTGTTGCCACAAAACTCAAATTCAGCCCTGTGTGCTCTCCCTAGCATCGTTTCAGCCCTGATTTTTCAGAAATCATCTGCAATTCTTTATGATGTGTTTGATAGTTTCATTGAAACTTAAAGCTAACCCCTTGGGTGGAGTCCTGAGGCTTGTTCAGATCTTTTTAAAAACAAGATAGTGTTATTGTGAGATTTAAAATGTAGTGCTTGGTGTCATACTGAGGTTAAATATTTGCAGTAGGAATACACTAATTAAAGCTTGTGTGTGATACAGGATGGACGTGGAGAAAGGAAAGATTGAAGACACAGGTGGCAGTGGTGGCTCTTATTCAATTAAAACACAATTTAACTCTGAAGAGCAGTGGACAAAAGCACTAAAATTCATGTTAACTAACCTGAAATGGGGCCTGGCCTGGGTCTCCTCCCAATTCTATAACAAGTAACTGTGATCAGAACTTGGCCTGGCAGCCATGGAGTGTCTGCATTGTGTTGGAGAAAGGCAAATGAAGATATCTTAATATTAACCAGTACAAAATGTTTACAATACCAAAAATCCACAAGACACTTTATTTACAATGCCATTATTACAAGTAGTTTGTAGAAAAGCAATATGCAAAATTGTATTGTTGAGTTGAACAGAATAAAACCCAGTTATTAAATGGACTCTAAACTGTTATTTTTGGGTTTATGGCCATGCACATAAATCATTGTCAAATGAGCATCAGTTTGATGCTGCTCTGTTACAGCTAATGCAAGGTTGGAAAAGCAAGACATGACAAACACAAGGAATAATGTGGGAAAACTGCCAGAACTCTGCCTACTCATTAAAGAATTTAAAATAAAATATTTTCTAAGTCATATCAGCACTTCTTTGTGCTGCTGAACTTAAAAAGGTTTGAGACCATTACAGCACTGTAATCCCTCCTGCAGGCTGCTCCTGCACAGGGCAGTGCTGAGCAAACAAGGAAGTTATTCCAGGTGTTTCCAGCCAGCAGTGCCTGGCACAGCACAGACCTGGCACTGGCAGGGAGAGCCAGGCTGGGCACTGCTGTGGTGACGGTCACAGTGCTGGCACAGAGGGGACAATCCCAGGGGACAATCCCTGTTTTATAAAAGCAGCAGGAGGAGACAGAGCAGCCCCATTTGTGAGAGCTGGTCCCACCAGCCATGGCAGCACCTTTCAAACACAACCACTCTGAGGGATCTCTGATTAAAGAGAGCTTAGATCCCAAACTTAAAAGATGCAGCTGTTACAATAAAGCTTTTAGGGCACTTCTAAACACTGTGGTGCTGTTGGGCCTCCTTCCAGAGCATGACTGATGCCCAGCAGGACGAGCTTTGCTAAATTAACACATGACAGAATTCAGGTAACCCTGAGCTGTGCTGGGCAGTGTCACAGAGCAGGGACAGCTGTCAGCAGTGTGACAGCTCCTGCTGACTGGAGGGACAGGGTGGTTCTATTTCTGAGGAGGGATTCTGTCCTGAGGAGATCTGGTGGCACGCTGCTGCTCGGGTGTGGGGCTGCCAAGCACGCGCCTCACCACGGCGTAGGAGAACTCCAGGATGCTCTGGGGAGTGATGCCAGTGATGCAGTTTAAATGCTCCACAGCCTGGAAAAAAGAAAAGATCACCTAAATCTGTGAGTTACAGACTGATAAGAGTAACTGCTCTACCTGCCAGTGGAACATTGCCTGTGGGGTTTTGTTCTGTGAAGCCCTAAAGGTGAGGACACTTGTAGGAATGTGCCCCCTGTTGAAGGAGTGAATAAATTATTCTTTGTCTGTTTAAAAAGGCAAAAAGCACAGAAGTTTCTCTCCCAATTTGGTACAAAAGATACCTCACAGGACCTTTGGGACTTCACCTCAGACCTGGGGCTGTCCAACTGGACAGAGGCAAAGAGGTCCAGCCTAGGTAATTCACTAGAAAAGGAAGAGAACAAATGAAATAATTGCTTTTGTGGGTGTTTTAGCAGGAGCAAGAACCTCTACCCCCAACTCAGTTTTTCTCTGTAAGAGTTTTGCTATTTTGCCTTTTATTAAACCTTTTTCTATTTCCAAGACTACCTCAAAAGCCATCCTACTAATTTTATACCATTCAAAGTAGCTCAACTATCTCAAGTGTAATCAGTTTCTCTAAGAGCTCATAAAACCTAACTCAAAAAACAACACACCACACACTCACCAGTGCCAGCACACAGCTCTGACAGAAACCCACATGCTTTGTCCTGAAAGAGAGAGGTGTCCCCTCCCAGTGCAGCCCCAGTTGCTGTGCTGGAACCATCACAGATAAACCACTTTGGCACTGTGTTTTGCTGTGCTGGAACAGATAAACCACCTTGGCACTGTGTTCCCGTGGAGCCAAGGCCTTCAGCAGTGACTGTACCTGCTCCCAGTGCCCAGGGCTCAGGATGAACACCCCTGTACTGATAACTCCAACAGCCAGCAGCATGAAATCTTCCTTCACTGTTAAAAACCTGGCTCTGCAGAAAGAAAAGTGTGTTCAGGTGTAAAAGTTGCTTCACAGTTCAAAAGCACCTGCCAGTGCCCAGGACATGTTGGTTTATTTAGGCCAGCCTGAATAAACCACTGGAACTGACAGTGCAAGGCTGCATTTTAACCAAATGAAACACTTTCCTTGCCCTT
This sequence comes from Zonotrichia albicollis, assembly GCF_047830755.1. Lineage (NCBI taxonomy): Eukaryota > Metazoa > Chordata > Aves > Passeriformes > Passerellidae > Zonotrichia > Zonotrichia albicollis. The sequence goes on along the minus strand of NC_133841.1, from coordinate 3,402,498 downwards.
GAAGCAGGTGTGGAAAAGCATGTTGTTTGAACTGGTGTATTTAGAAACAATGATGAATGTCCCCTCAAATTATTTTTTAAAATGGCATAATGAGAAATAGCCCAAAATGGCATAAATAGCAGCATATGCTATGCCCCAAAATGGCATAAATAGCAGAATATGGTGCTATTTATTACTTTGAATTTCAAAGGGTTATTTTTATTATTTTAAGTCATTGTCAGGTCTTACATCTGCACTTTGCTGGGTGTGGAGTTCTCGAGGGCAATCTTCAGCACGGTGTCATAGATGGTCTCTCTGGTCAGGTAGCAGAGGTCCAGCAGCTGCACACACAGCTGGTGTAAAGGTTTGGCAGGAAGCAAGCAGCCATTGTATCCTGGCAGAGATCACACCATCAGTGCCATGTTTTGGGTCACTACATTGAGTCTGAGGTACCAGAAGGGAGAGGGAATTCTGAGGACTGCCCCTGTCTCTGAATGCCACAGGATCCTTCAGCCTCAGTGTAATTTCACTCTGAAATTCAGGCTGTCAGAACTGGTACCAGTTCTGGGTGTCTCTGGGTCTGCATTGAAGGCACTTGAGACAGTAATTCCTGTTCAGACTCAAGTGTTTATTATTTCTTATCAGTAAAACAGTGTCACTGCTGTGAGTTCAGCAGCTTTTCATTAGAAGGCACAAAATGGCCAACAATCTCTTGGTACAGGGTCTTTTACGACTGAACTGTCCAATTAAGAACTGACACCTGGATTATTTTCCCTTTTAACTCAATAACTGATCCCAGTGTGGACATTTCTGCCCAATTGCAAAATGCCACCCAAACCTAAGGAGGAAGAAGAAGAAACCCAGGACAACACCCTGTGCCCTCCATCTTGCTGCCATCCACAACACACTAAAAACCCCAAAACCTCAATTTCTCACCCAGTGATACACCTACACAACTCTCTATAATCCATTTCACACTTTTGTGGATTCCAATCTGTCTTGAAGTCTGGGAAACTTTCTCCATGAATGAGGGTCAAAGTCAGAGCTGCCCTGGGGGTCAGGGCACCCCAGAGCAGACAGAGAAATATTCCCTGAGTGCTCTGGGTTTGCACACTGGGCCAAGAGAATGGTGAGTAATTGCAGAAAATGTGGCCTGGCATCATATTTGGGGGCTTTAAACTTTTAATATTTTACTGAATGACTCATGGCTGGCTGTCCAACAACATTCTATAAAGGACAAAGTTCTCATCTAAAAAGCTCTGGAAAATCTGAACTGTTCCATGTGCAAAAATCTGTAATATGAGACATTTCAGAGCAGCAACAACTCAATGACCCTACTAAAAAACTTCCTTCTCCTTCCCCCTGCCTGATACTCTCACCTAGAACCTCCAGGAGCAATTCCACATAGGCCAAGGGGGTGGACACGTTGATGTGGAACTGCAGAGTGTTCAAAACAGCAAGCTCTGACTCCAGCAATTCCTGTTTAGTGTAGGAGTATTTTATGGATTGCAGAAATGTTAAAGCTGTGTCACTGGTCACTCTCTGAAGAGGAAAAAGAGATAAAATGTCTTCCAGGAGTAAGGCAGGAACAAAGTGGTGTCACCTCTCTGCTCCTGCTGAGCACCAGTCCTTTGAGCTGGCATGGGAAATCCAGCTCTGACCTTCCCCACAGGTTTCAGCTCAACAAACCATCCCCAGGTAGGTGTGGACACACAATTTTGACAACCACAGGGCTGAGATTTTCCTGCATTTTTTCCCCCCCCTCAGAAGTGGAAACACTTGCCAGCAAATTGTTACTGGGTGAGCAGCAATTCACCTACCCTAAAGGGAATGTGGTGTCCTTGGCATCTCATTATCACTACTGGCTTCCAAAAAGGAAATCTATTTTTAAGAGAGATTAATACACTGCAGATTTAACCATGGTGCGAGAGCAAGGACAGGCTGAGCTGGCTTACACTGTAGTGCAGAGAGAGTTTGCTGGCAAGCTGAACACAGGACACGAGTCTCAGGACAAAGGTGTTGGTGATCTGATCTCTGACAGAGCTCCAGCTGCTCCTCTGGCCTTGTGTGCTCCCTCTGCCATCCCACATCTGCTCTACCTGCTTGATCATGAACCTACAAAAGCCACAATTGCGCAGAGAATGGTTCTGGCTGCTGAGGAAAGGGACAAAGGCAATTCCACATACGTGTATATATAATATATACATATATGTAATATACAGATACATTTAATATATATAATATATACGTATATATAATACACACATACATATATATTATATATACATATAGTTGTGTAAATAAATATTATATATATAATATACACACATATGTATATATTATATATTATATATTATATATTATATATTATATATTATATATTATATATTATATATTATATATTATATATTATATATTTTATACTATATATACAAAAGCCACAATTGCTCAGAGAATGGTTCTGGCTGCTGAGAAAAAGGAACAAAGGCAATTCCACATACATGTATATATAATATATACATATATATAATATACACATACATATAATATATATAATATATACATATATATGTGTAAATAGATATAGATATATAGATAGATATATATAATATATAATATATATGTATTATATACATATATATACATAATATTATATATGTGTGTGTGTAAATAGATATATATTTTATATATATAATATATAATGTATGCATATATAAACATTTATATATATGTATTATATGCAATATATATTGTATATGTATTATATATACAATGTACAATTTATAATATATATTGTACAATATACATTATAATATATACAATATAATAATATATAATACAAATGTATATTATTTGTATTATAATAATACAATATATATATAATATACAATATATATAGTATATATAATATATACACATAATATATATTATACATATATATGTATATGTAATATATACATATATATTATTATGTATATATTTTATATATATACATATATCCATCTATATATTATGTATGTGTATATATACGTATGTATGTATGTATATATAGGAGTATATGTAGAAGTAATAATTCAGATTGAATGAAAGAGGAGACAAAGCTCATTAATCCTGTGTGGTTTTGGGGCAGAGTGGGACAGGGCTGGGCAGTAAAACCCCACCAGGGGATGGGAAATGTGCTGTGTTTAGGACTCTCATTACCGTTCAAGTAACTCCACTGCCTGGTACCGTGTGGGCAGGTCCAAGTGCCATTTTTCAGCCAAAAGGAATATAAATTCTGCAAAAAGCACAGCAGGCACTCATTGCAGCTCCCGAGGCTCGGTGTACGGCTGCCCCGGGAGCTGCTGTGCCGAGCCTCACCCACGATCCGTGTCTCTTTGAAGCACCCGGCCTGCTCGGGCAGCTCGCTCACGTACTGCTCGTTCTCCGTGGCCAAGTGGATCAGGGTGTCCTCGATAATCTCAGGAGCAACCCCACAGAACACGGGCCCTGAGTCACGGCCCCGGGCTCCCAGGGGCACCTCAGTCGCCATGGAGCGGGGCAGGGCAGAGGCCGTAACGGCAGTGACTGAACCGGCCCTACGGCGAGAGACCGGCCCGGGGCTCCGCCGCCTCCTCCCGGCGCTCGGGGGCGGCACCAGGCCGGGTCTGGCCGGGTTGTGGGCAGGCCCCGGCCCAGTTCAGGTCGGGTGAGGCGTTTCCCACCACGTGACCCCACTCCGCTAATCAGCACCCGCCGATGCCGCGATGGGCACCACCCACTCGGCGCCGCGAGCCACTCGGGCTCTCAGAGATGTGACGTCACATCTCCGCGCGAAGCCGGCGGGGCAAGATGGCGGCGCCGGGGGGACCGGGTGAGGCGGCGTTCGCGCGGCGCATTGACCCGGCCCGGGAGCCGGGGCTCAGCCCCGAGCAGCGCCGCCTCATGGCGCAGGTGGAGCACGTCCAGCGCCAACGCGCACTGCAGCGCCGGCTCCGCAGCCGCAACGTGCTGCTGGCGCTCGGCATCGGCGCGGTGACGTTTGGCATCTGTATCCTCCGGGGCCGCGGAACGGTGGGGCCGGGGGGCTCCGGGGCCGCGCACGCTGCTTTTCCTTAACTCCGCCCGCAGACGGTTACACCTTCTACTCGGTGTCGCAAGAGCGGTTCCTGGATGAGCTGGAGCAGGAGGCGGAGGCGGCGCGGGCGCGGGCCCGGGCGCGGGCGGAGGGCACCGCAAGCTGAGCGGGGATCGCCCGGCCCGGCCCGGCCCATGACTGAGCTGCCGCCCGCGCCAGGCAGGACGGGCCTTGAGGCAGAGACCCTGAGGGGTTCGGGCCTGCCCCGTGCTCTGCTTTGGCCCGGAGAAAGCCCCGGGGGCTCCCCGCAGGCAGGGCAGAGCCCGCCCCGGGGCCGTGCCCGCGGGAGGGACGGAGCGCCCGGGTGCCGCCACTCCCCACAATAAATCAATAAATCCTTTCACTGGAGACCGCCCAGCGCCCGTTGTCACGGATTTCTTGGGCTGAGCCCGCCTCAGGGGGGATTTTCTGCTTTGTGCTGTTTATTCTCACACACTGAGGCAAGCAGCCACGCGTCCTGCCCGACAGACACACGCAGAGCCAGTTTGTATTCAATCCACGTTTATGAAAACGCTTTTCCAACGCCACATTTTCATAACAAACTCCTCCCGGATCCGGCAGGGCCGCCGGGAGCTGAAGGCGGGGTCGGTGCAGGGCTGGGGGTCCTCAGGGGGGCTCAGCTCCTTCCAGCCACCAAGCACGGACACACCTCGCCCGCGTCCTCCCGCAGAGGGGCCGGGGACAGCGGGCAGAGCCCTGGGGACAGGCCAGCACCACAGCCGAGGGCAGCGCGGGCTCTGCAGGGCTGGCTCTGCCCGCCGAGGGCAGCAGGCACTTGGATGAGGTAGTTCATGGAGTCATTCCTGGCCCGCCGGCTACTGGGGGGAGAAGCAGCCGTGAACCGAGAGGCGCGGGAGCGCCACGGGATCCCCGCGGGACCCGCCCGTGTCCCTTACCATGCGCCCGAGGTCGTCGGCGAAGGTCACGCCCTTGTTGAGGCGCTGCTCCTGCGAGCCCGTGCTGCTGCCGCTCAGCGAGTTGCGGCGCATGATGCCTGAGGGGATGGCACGGTGAGGGCACCGGGCTGGGCAGCTCAACCAGGGCCGTGCCCGGTGGGGAACGGGGCTGTGCAGCTCAACCGGGGCTGTGCCGCTCACCCTGAACCCTGCCCGGTGGGGAACGGGGCTGTGCCCCTCACCCGGGGCCCTGCCCTGCAGCCCCGCTCAGCCCCGGCGGTGAACGGGGAACGGGAGCGGTGCCGGTACCTGCGGGCGGTGCCAGCTCCAGGCGCTGCAGGCTGTTGCGGCGGGAGGGGTTGAAGCTGCCCTTGGAGAGGCGGCGCTGGCGGCCGGACAGCATGGCAGCGGGGGACACGATGCCCAGCGGCGGCTGCTTCCCCATGCGCAGGTACAGCTCCTCGATCTCCTTCTTCTGAGCGCTCTGCAGCAGCTGCACCTCCGCCAGGTGCCTGCGGAGAGGAGAGGAGAAGACAGGCTGGACAGGGGAAGGGACAGCGAGGTCCCCACGGGCTGGCTGGGAACACGCGTGGGCTCCCAGGTGCAGCCACCCCCTGCTCACTTCTGGCGCAGGTTCTGCAGCTCCTCCCAGATCTCCTCGTCCTCGCTCTCGGTGTCGTCGCTGCTCACGTAGGACAGGCTGCGGGAGTAGCTCAGCCACACCTGGCTCAGCATGGCCTGCGGCACGTTCTCCGTGCTCTCTTCCCCAGGGCCCTCACCAGGGTCGCTCCCCGCGGGCGCAGCGGGCGCGGAGCCGCCCTCGGCCGGCACCTCCTCAGCCTTGGGTGCCTCCGGTGCCGCGTCCGAGTCGCTGCTGGAGCTGCGGCTCGTGTCGGGCACGGCGGGAGGCGGGGAGGCGCTCGCTGCCGGCTCCGGGCCGGGCTGCTCCCCTTCACTGCTGCCCGGCCCCAGGTCCTTGGCTGGCACCACCTGGAACCGGCCCAGCACCTGCGGCTTGGCTTCTGCTGGGGACAGAGGCAGCGGTGGGCACAGGGGCATTGCTGTGCCCTGGCACAGCCTCTGCCCTGCCCCTCCTTACCTTCGTTGATGGGCGAGAGCTGCGCCTTGGGCACGCTGGGGGCCGGAGCCTCCGAGATGATCAGAGAGTGGCTGGGCTTGGGGGCACCGGGCAGCACCTGTGGGCACCTGAGTACTTCAGCAGCCCCACCCCAGGCCACATCTCCTGTGCTCCCCTCTGTGCCCTGGGATCTGCCACCCTCTCAGCCCTCCCTGCATCCCAGTGGCTCCAGAAGCCACGAGGCTCCATCCCACCCCAGAGCAGCATCTGCAGCGAGCACCCAGCCCTGCTGGACAGCCCCAGTGCACTCACACTCACCGTGCTGCCCTCTGCACTCCCAGCTGTGGATGTGCTCAGCAGCTGCACAGGGCTCCCCACGGCCTCACTGCCCGGGGGGCACGCTGGGGCTGGTGCCAAGGGAAGGGGGGATATGGGCACCCCAGCAGTGGGCACAGCAGCTCCCACTGACTCTGGGGTCCCACTGCCAGGTGGGACTGGCTTGTCTGTGCTGGTGGGGTCAGGGTACACAAAGCGTGGGGCACCCAGGGCAAGGCTCTGTGGCCGTGGCAGCAGGGGTGGGTACAGGTGCCCACCTGAGCTGGCAATGGAGGAGACAGTGTGGGCCACGGTCATCACTGCCAGGGAGAAGACATTGGCCAGGGACAAGAGGGGGGCAGGGGGGGACAAGGGTGTGCTGGTCACTGCTGGGCTCAGGGGACTGCTGGGCTCACAGGGAACAGGGGGTGTGGGGACAGCCTGGGGGGACAGGAGGGCTTGGGGCAGGGCTGGGGGGACAGGCCCTCCTGGGGTCCCCTGGGGGGTCAGCGTTGGCGTCACTGCTGGTGATGATGTGAGCCAGGAGGGAGCCATGGAGACGAGAGGCCAGGTCTGTGCTGGGCCTGCAGGGAGAGGAGCATCAGGAGCAGCCCCAGGGCCCGTCCTGGCCCTGCCCAGGGGAGCAGCCGGCACTCCCCAGGGCAATGAACACACCCACCCTGCCAGCACTGGTACCTGAGGGGGACCCCAGTGGCACCAGGGGCTCCACAGGACTGCCCAGGTTGGTCTCTGACGGGGAGCGGCTCAGCAGCGGCAGCACAGAGGGCTGCACAGACAGGCTGGGGCTGGTGCAGCTCAGGTCTGTGGCACAGGGTGACAGCCAGCCTCAGCCAGGGCAGGACGTGTCCTTTGAGACCCTCAGGGCTTGGCTGGGGCCATCACCTGCCCTGCACGGGGCTGGGGGAGACAGGAAGGGCCAGCAGAGGGGCACAGACGTACCACTGAGTGAGGATGAGGAGGAGATGGAGCGCGAGAGCCCCTGCAGCTGCAGGTCCACCTGTGAGAAGGGTGAGCTGAGCCCAGCACTGGGGCAGAGGCCCCAGCCAGGCTGTGCCAAGCCCCCACTGGCCCCCACCCCGGGGACAGGAGCTGGAATCTCCTCTGTGCTGGGGAACACCTTGACTTGTCACAGGGGCGGCCAAGTGACCACAGGAGAACCCTGCGCCCCAACGCCACCCCGCACTCCCTGGGGCCAGGCAGCACCCCAAGCCATGCCCAGCAGCAGCAGCAGCTTCCCCAGCGCTGGCAGGGCCAGGCTGGCACTCACAGGGCTGCCCAGAGCACTGTCAGCCTCGGGGCCCTTGGGCAGCTCGGTGCCACCGCGGTCCTTGCGCAGCAGGGTCTCCACGCGGTGGATGATGTCCCGGATGCGGCTGATGAAACTCTCCCTCTCCGACTTGAGGATGAACTCATTGTGCACCTGAGGGTGTGCAGGGGTCCATCAGCACCCAGCCCAGCCAAGCACACCCCACCTTCACCCTCCCCCTGCTGTCACCATGGCGGCTGCAATTTCCTCGGGGTTGTCCCCATCCAGGTCGAACTTGAAGGTCACCATCTTGTTGTTGTAGGTCTGCAGCTGGCACTCCACCACTCGGTCGTTCTTGTCAGAGATCTGTGGGTGGCAGGGCTGGCTCAAGCCCAGGAAAACCCACCTGGCCCTGCCTGTCCCCAGCCTGGCTCTGGTGGCACTCACGTTGGTGATGCGCAGCCTGGAGCGGGCTCGGCGCCGCAGCAGCTTCCCCGAGGCTCTCTTGGGGGGCAGCTTGGTGCTCTGCTCGCTGGCTGACAGCCCCTCATAGCCATCACTCATGCCTGATGCCACATCCGAGGTGTAGCTGCAGGAATCCCCAGCTCCAGAGCATCAGCACGGCCATTCCCAAGCACCACCCTCCCTGCCCAGCCCCTCAGCCTCACCTGTCCACTGAGGAGGAGAAGCCACTGGCAGGGGGCAAATGCTCTGTGGGCAGCTGCACGGCGATGCTCTGCAGGAGAGGAGGGGGTGAGCCGGTGCCACAGCTGGGTGAGCTGGTGCCACAACTGCCCTGTGCCCCCCTGAGCCCGTGCTCACCGTGGGGAAGCAGCGCACAGGCCGGCTGGGAGGAGGGCTGGTGGGGTCCACAGCCACAAAGCTGCGATGGGCCAGGTCTGGCGAGTCCAGGAAGCCAGAGGAGCTCAGGTACCCATCGGTCTCACAGTCGGCTGTGGAGGAGAGCTGGGATGAAGCAAGGCAGTCTCTCCCCTGGATAAGCAGCTGGGGAAGGGCTGTGGGGTGGGAGAAGCTGATGGACCCCCCACCCACCTCCCAGCCCTGCTGCCCACCCGGCTGTGCCCCCTCGGTGCCTACGCACAAGTGGCCGAGGAGTAGCTGGTGTGGCGGTAGGTGAAGTGCTGGTGCTGGTCAGCCTCGGGCTCCTCGGGCTCCAGGGGGAAGGTGCTGCTGAAGGCAGAGTCCCCAGAGCCGGGGGTGGCCGGGGCGGGCGTGGGGCCGCCAGGTGGCAGCGGGGATTTGAGCTCCTCCAGGAGGCGCAGGACACCTGGCGGCTGCTCTGGCTCTGCGGGGGATGGAACGCCCTGGGCACGCTTCAGCTTCTCCCTCTTGCGCTTGATGGCCACCACACGGTCCCGCACCGCCTTGGCCACCAGCTTGTAGTCAGCCTCACAGACAAAGCCCAGCACCACCTGCACAGGAGGGAGATTGTCACTTGAGTAGGGACCCCACAGCGCCCCAGGGCTCCTCCATCTCTGTACCCACCATCTCCTGAGCCACCTCCTCTGCCACGTCCTTGTAGAGCTCAAAGAGGAACTCGATGGCGTTGTTGTCCTTGTATTTGCCGTGCAGCTTCTTCGTGTCGTCCATGCGCAGCCAGAGCTTGAGCCCAGACTTGACTCCGTCATCCTCCTCAGCCAGTTCCACGTGCACCCCGGTGTCCTCCTGGAAGAAGGAATGCTCCAGCAGGTCCTGGATGGTGTACCTGCAGAGGGCAAGGCTCAGAGTGGGCTCGGGGCCAGGGGGACCCTGCCCTGCCACCCCGACCCTGCTCTGTCCCCACCTCTCATTCTTGTCCATGCGGATGCAGCCCTCAATGATCTCCTTCAGCTCGGGCACCTTCACCTTGTAGAAGCTGCTGGGCTTCAGGCCCTGGGGGTAATGACAGTGAGCACCTCCTGTGCCAGCCCAGCGCCCAGGGGACAACCAGCCCAGGGCCACATGAGCTCTGCATGGCCCCTGTGGCCAGGCCACGTGTGCCTGCATGTGGCCAGGATGCCCCAGGGCTCAGAGTTTCCACCTCAACAGGCAGGAGCTGGCCAGGACCGGTCAGGGCAGCTGCAGTGCCCAAAGCCAGGGTGACTGAGCAGACTGCTCCCGTTCCACCCCATTAACACATTGGTGCAGAGCCAGGGATGTGGGGTCTGGCCAAGCCATGCCCCACCACCACCAGCCACAGCTCCATGGCCTGGCAGAGCAACCCCTCACTGCCTTTAGCTGCTGACACAACCCGCACAGTGACACATTTCATCAGCAGCAAGGCCTGGCAGCTCCAGTGCGGAGCTGGGAAACAGTGAGGGTATGAGGAGGGCACACAGGGGGTCCTGCCAAGCACAGGGGGCCACAAAGACCCAGGGCAGAGGAGGCTTCTGTGTCCCCAGCACAGTGACACACACACAGGGCTGTGGTTCCCCCCAGAATGGGCAGCTGACCATGGCAGCACCCCAAGCTGGGGCCGGGCCTCACCGAGGTGACCTTGCGGTAGATCTGGGCGGCGTTCTGGCACTCAGAGTAGGGGTACTCCGAGGTGGCCATCTCCAGCATGCACATCCCAAAGGCGTACACGTCCACGGCCTCGTCGTACTTCTCCTCGTACATCTCGGGGGCCATGAACTCGGGGGTGCCTGGGGGAGCAGGGGAGCTCAGCACCCCCACATTGCCCACCCCTGCAGCCCCCACAGCCCCCAGGAGCCCCCACCTATCACACTCTTGGCAAAGGAGGCTCTCTTGAGCGTGGCCAGGCCCAGGTCCCCGATCTTGACGGAGCCCGTGGGGCCCGTGATGAAGATGTTGTCACACTTGAGGTCACGGTGGATGATGGGGGGCGAGCGAGTGTGCAGGAAATGCAAACCCTTGAGGATCTGCCGGCTCCAGCGCTGCAGCACCTTCAGCTTCATCTCCTTAAAGCGCTTCAGATACCTGCCGGGGACCAACAGGGCCTCCAATACCTACCAGGGCCTCAAATACCCACCAGGGACCAACAGGGCTTTCAAATACTGTCAGGGACCAACAGGACCTCAAATACCCACCAGGGCCTCAAATACCTGCCAGGGACCAACAGGGCCTCAAATACCTGCCAGGGCCTCAAATACCTGCCTGGGACCACCAGGGCCTCAAATACCCACCAGGGACCAACAGGGCTTTCAAATATTGTCAGGGACCAACGGGGCCTCAAACACCTGCCAGGGACCAACAGGGCCTCAAACACCTGCCAGGGACCAACAGGACCTCAAATACCCACCAGGGACCAACAGGACCTCAAATACCTGCCTGGGACCAGCAGAGCTTCAAATATCTGCATGGGACCAACAGGGCCTCAAATACTTGCCAGGGACCATCAGGGCTTCAAATAACTACCAGGGCCTCAAATACCTGCCAGGGACCAACAGGGCTTCAAATACTTGTCAGGGACCAACAGGACCTCAAATACCTGCCTGGGACCAACAGGACTCAGACCTGTGGGGCTCAGCTTCGTGGCCAAGCCTTGGCTCCAGCCCACCCTCCTCCCATTACCATCCAGACCCAGATGACCCCACAACAAAGAGCAGGGACCCCATTCCCTCCCCTGCCCGCCCCAATCACGTTTTCAGGGTGCCAGACGTCATGAGCTCCGTGACCAGCACGATGCAGATCTGCCCTTTGATGGTTGACTTCCAGGAGTCATAGAAGCGGACGATGTTGGGATGCTGCAGCCCCTTGAGCATCTCCACCTCCTCGCTGAACCGCTGCCGCTCCGTCTTGGACAGCTTCCGTGTCTGTGGGAGCCAGGGGGGGTGTCAGGGGGGCACACAGGGGGTCCTGCTGGGCACAGGTGCCACAAAAGACCCTCACAACCCCATACAAGGCGGAGGAGGCTTCTGTGGCCCCAGCACAGTGGCACACACATGGTTTGGGCCACTCTGGACTGGTCCCCCACCAGCCCACCATTCTGGGTGGGTGCACCCAAGCAGTTCCCCATTGCCCTGTGCTGAGCCCACCCATCCCACTCCCCTCACTCAGCCCCCAGCTGGAGCTGCCTGGGGACAGGGAACCCCATCCTGCAGCTGGAGGGGACATCTGGGGACTCTGCAGAGGCTGCTGCCACCCTGTCCTGTGCAGACACCATGGCCACGGCTCTTCTGCCCCCAGCGGGGCAGCAGCAACCCTGGGCTCTGTGCAGGACCAGCCTCAATGAGGCCTTTGTTGGGGAAAGCAGGCGGGGGAGGCTCCAGCCCAGGTTTTTCCATGTTCCTCCTGCTCGAGTTAATTAAAGTGGAAACACAAGCCGAGGGTGCTGACTGCAGCTGGGGCAGGGGCCAGCGGAGGGGGCAGCCCCTCATGCTGGAGGGACACAGCCCCGGGGTGCAGGGAGAGGGGAGCTGGCTGGGCAGGGCTGCAGGAGGCAGCTCCATCCCCAAGGGAATGCTCAGCCCTGGGCAGGAGGAGCAGTGACAGCCCCACCACAGCCTGGGGTCCTGCAGAGCTCAGCTGCTGCACAGCCTGGGACCCCTGCCCAGCCCACGTTCAGAGGCCAAGGAAACTGGAGCTGCCCCAGCAGAGCTGCCAGAGCTGCCTCGGCCCCTTGGCCAGTGGCCACCAGCCATCAATCCCCTCGGCTTTCGTAACGTTTTCATTGCATCACAGGCGGCCCCAAGGCTTGGCTGGAGCTGCTCCATAATCCCCCCACATTTAATACATGCTCAGGGACAGGCTCAGCCCAGAGGAGAACCTGAGCCTGCTGCAGCAGCATGAATGGGACCTTTCATAGGGAAGGAGGAAAACAGCACCCGAACCCCTGCAGGGCCAGCAGCACACACCGGCTTCCCTGCCCAGTGCCACGGCCACCACCACCCCTCCGGCCCTCTGCTACCCACTGGGGGTGCCCAGAGGCTTCACTGCACCCCACAAACCTGCAACGGCATGAGGAGGCTGTGAAATGGGGAGTTATGGGTGCCAGGGCTGTCCCAGCTCAGCCAGAGCGGACCCCAGCTGGAGCAGCTGCGCCAGCACAGCCCTCACTGTGCCATGCCCAGCTGCAACACAAAGCCACCTCTCCCAGAGTGCCTGGATTGAGGTCTGGGGGAGGCAAGGCTGTGCCCCAAGCCATGCCAGGGCTGCTGGGCTCGCTTGGCATCATTCCTTCCACATGACTCCAGTGCCAGCAGCTCCCAGCCCTGTGCCAATACTCTCCCCGTTAAATGTGGGCATCAAACCCATCCTGGGCTGGAGCAGCACCAGCAGGGGCAGGGCAGGCAGGGCTGCCAGCACAGACATGGCACACAGCATGGGCACACCGTGTCCTCTCCTTCCAGCACCCACTCAGGGCGGAGGAGGACGCTGGGGGTGGTGGCACGGGGACCACGAGGAGCTGGTGGCAATGGTGGCAACAATCCAGCCCCTCCTGTGAGCCAGGAGCTGGCTGCTGAGGAGCCCAGCACAGCCAGCACCAGGAGCTGAGGCCAGCTGCAGGAGAAGGGAGGGTGGGGACGGCTGCTGTCCCTGCAGCAGGAGGCTGTGCCCAGCCTGGCAGTGCTCTGTGCCCTCTGCAGCACTCACAGGGCTGCCCCATCCCTGGCTCTGCACTGGCACTCAGAGCAACACCATGGTGGGGCACAGAGCCAGCGCTCAGCACTGTCCCTCCAGCCACATCCACAGCCCCAGGGACCCCCCAAGCCCCCCTCTCTGTCAGCACTGGGTGCCAGCTCCTCACTGCCCTCCCCGTGCCCTGCAGCGCCAGGGCTGCTGGCTGAGCTTACCTGGGTGCCAGAGCCAGGGCAGGCACAGCAGGGCCTGCTGCTCCTGCCCACCTGGGGAACCCCAAGGGGTTCCCAGAGGAAAATCTCACAGCCAGGTATTTACAGCCAGACCCCACTCTGGGCCTCTGGTTTCCTCCCTGCTTCCTCCTTCCCCAGCACCCGCAGCACCTCGGACAGAAATAGTGCCAGGCTAAAGCTGGAAAGCACAAACAGTGGGGCTGTGGACAGACAGACGCTGCCTTCAGGACAGGGGACAGGGATGGGCAGGTCCCCTGAGGGTCTCAGGGAGACAGAAGACAGGCAAAAGCAAGCTGTGCTTCAGCAGGCTCTGAGGAGGGAAGGTCAGGGCAAGGACAGCAGGGAGAGCTGGGGTTTGGGACTGGGATCCATCACAGCAGCTGAACCAGGTTCTCTGGTGCAGAACAGGTCAGGCCTGAGGTTAAGTACTCATTTGGAATTGAAAGGCAATAGAAGGAGAACTGTGAAGTGCACAGGACAAAGCTATTTTTAAAATGGCAGAACCACAACCATTTTTATTTGTGGTTCCAAATCCCGTATTTGTGTCACAGTGTGCAATTCTTTGCATGATTGCTGAAAAAAAACCAACAAACTCCTAAATGTCTGTGTCTGTGCTCTCAGCCCCCTGTGGGACAGGGATTTGGGTACAAGAGACACTGCATAAAGAGCAGTCAGTGGAATGGAGCCAGGCGCTGGGTGAGGAGGGCAGGGGCAGGGACCTGGCTCTGGCAGTGACCCCCAGAGGGGTCAGTTGTCCCCAGCACCATGGGGGGCTCACAGGAGGGTCCCTGGCAGGGAAATTTCTCCACAAGCATCCCCAGGGGACAGGTGAGTGCTTCTGCCACTCCTGGCTGGCTCTCGGGGCCAGCATGTTCCTGCTGGGCAGGGACACGGGAGCGTTTTGCTGCCCAGCTCCCCGTTCCCCTCCACCTGAGTGGGGCAGGCTCATCCCTCCCAGCCCCTCTGAGACACCAGCAGTGCCTGCAGGCAGGGAGGAGCAGGAACAGGAGCTGCTGTGTGTGCCAGGCCCCAGGGCAGGCAGAGGGGCACAGCTGTGGCATGGGGCTGAGACCCAGGGCAGGGACACGCAGCGCTGGGGACAGCTGACTCACCCAGGGATGAAGGAGAGCCTGTTCCAGTCAGTGGCTGCCACCTGAAGGGACTCAAGAGAGCTCAGGGGTGTTTGGATGGAGCTGTGGGGCTTTGTGAGGGCAGGAGAACTGAGCTGGCTCTGAACTGAGCTCTCAACAACTGAAACAACTGTGCAACCCATGGGGGTGGGGGGCAAACCTTCACCTTCCTCACCAAGAGGCCGTAGTGAGCCCTCTAGAAACCACCCAGCAGCCTCTCAGGATCTCTTCTTGCTCTGCTGGGCTGCAGCCACCCCGAGGACCCAGCCCAGGCAGCCACCTGTAAGTGCCCTGAGCTTTTGGGAACAAGACAACAAACTGGCAAGACACGTTTTTCTGTGTCAACAAGGACTTGGACCTTTCCCACCACAGCAGCCATCCCAGGGTCAGGAGCCTGAGGGAGACTTTGGACTTCACCAAAAGGTGCTCCAAGGAGAAAAGGCAGCCCCACACATCTCCCTGGGCACCTCCATGGACAAGATCAGGCCCATCAAAAGCACTTGAGGGGGCAAAGGCATTGTGGAGGCAACGCTCTCACCGCTGCTCTCCGCACGCTGCTGTCAGGCTGCAGGACAGCCAAGGAGATGCATGGAGGAGTGTGGCAGCAGAGAGGAGACGGGGATGCTCCTCAGAGACCTGGAAGCACAGATCCAGCTGCTTCCAGCACAGAGCCCCTGGCAGCACCACAGAAACCATCACAGGTGACCCTGTACACCACTCCAGCCAAGGTCAAGCAGGCAGAGAGCACCAAGGTCGTGTTGTACCCTGCTCCCAGCTGACAGCCAGCCCCAGCTCGCTGCAGGCACCTGCCCCAGGGCACACCGAGGGCTGTGGGAGCAAACTTTGGGGGGCAGATCCAGCACAAGCACAGGCAGGTAGGCAGAGAGGGCACTGCTGTGCTCCTGGAGGGAAAGCTGCGAGCTGCTGGGCATCAGAAGCACAGTGGGATGCCCAGCCCCAGATCCACCTGTAAAGTGCCAGAGCAGGGGCTGGCATCAAGAACGTGGGCACCCTGGCATGCTCCACGGTGCAGGCAGCAAGAAAGCAAATGGAAAACAGCACGTGATGAGCAGGAGGGCCAGGAGCGGCGGCACTAAGCAGCACTCTGGGTGCGGGCCAGGGGACCCACGAGGCACCGAGGCACTGGCAGTGATGGGCACAGCGCAGGGCAGCGAGGGGAGCCCGCACCGTGCCCTGCCCGCTGCTGGGGCACCACAGGGACGGGCACAAGCGCAGATTGAGGGTGCCCAGGAGGTGCCCGCGAGTCCCACAGCAGCCAGGCAGGGTAGGGCCGGGGGGGCTGCACAGGGCAGGGAATCAACGGGGCAGAGGGTCCCGGTGCCTGTCCGGAGCCCCTGGCCCGGGCTGGGGCCGTACCTGCAGCTCGCACCACGCCACCTCCACCGTGGTCTCCGTGTCCAGCCCCTTGTAGACGGTCTTGAAGGAGCCGCGGCCGATCTCGATGTCGAACTTGAGGAAGCGGCCGTCGGGGGAGGTGGCGACAGCCCGCGTCTCGACCTCCTCGCTCTCCGTCTCCTCCGGTTCCCGGAGCCCGGCGGCGGCCGGCGGCGGCGGCGGAGACACCCCGCGCTCCCCGTCCGGTGCCGGGTACCCCAGCAGCTCCAGCTCGGCCGAGCTCCGCCGGTTGAAGCGGGAGGAAGCCCGTCGGGAATCGCGCCCCGAGGGCCGCCGGCTGCGGTTACGGTGCGGGGCCCGTCCGGTGAGCCCCGGACCCGGCTCCGGCTCCGGCGGGGAGCCGCCGTCCGCCCGCTCCGCCTCGGGATGGGACATGGCTCCGGTAGCGGCGGGCTCGGCCGCCAGCATCGGCTCCAGCCCGGCGGGACCGGCCGCTCCCGAGCTTCGCACCCGTGGCCTCCGCCAGCCCGCAACCGGGAGCGACCGCCGAGACCCGGTCCGGGCACCGGCCCCGGCACCGGCACCTCCCCGGCGGCACCGCCCCCGCCCCGCCCCGCCCCGCCCGGGCCCGCCTCCGAGCGACCGCCGCCCCCCGGCCGTGCTGCGCCACCGGGCAGGGGCACCGAACCGGGCAGGGGCACCGAACCGGGCAGCGGCACCGGGCAGGGGCACCGAACCGGGCAGGGGCACTGGACTAACACTGCACCGGGCAGCGGCAGCGCACCGGGCAGGGACACCGCACTGACACTGTACCGGGCAGGGGCACCGGGCAGGGGTACCGAACCGGGCAGCGGCACCGGGCAGGGGCAGCGGCACCGACCCCGCGAGCAGCGGCCCCGCACCGCTGCCGGTCTCCCCGGGCTGCCGGGATGTCCCGTCCCAGCCGGGGGACACCGCCCGGCGCCCACCCGGCTCCCGGGGCTCCTCGCTGTCCCCTCCCCGCAGGACAGCCCGTTCCCTGCCGCCGCCCCCGAGGGGCCCCGGGGCTGCTGTGACAGACGCAGCCGGAGCAGGAACATTTGCTTTCAACATTTCCTCGGAGTTTCTGCCTCTGGTCCCGCTGCCGGGACGCGAGTTCCCCCTCACGCTGCCCCGCTCGGGGTCACTACGGTCCGAAATCCTGAAATTAGGGTCAGGCAAATAGGAAGAGTCGAAGGTGTGTGTCAGCCCCGCGGGAGCCAGCGGCCGGACAAGAGCGTGTTGTCTGTCCAGGCTGAAGGAGAAGGTTGTTCTGCCGGTGAGGCTGTTTACACAAAACACAAAGCAATTGAGGCCAGCGCTGATTTCTTTTCCCTGAGGTCAGATTGTTTCTACTCAACGATACCGGAAACATTAAGGAGTGGATGGGCAGGGGAAGGCGGTCACGGGCTCCTGAACGCCAGGCTGGCACCCGCGGGGTGACCGCGGCTGCTGACCTGCCCCACGTCCCGCACGGCCGCTCCCCGCAAATCCCCGCTGGCAAAGGGGAGGGACAGGTGTTTAATGAAGTGTTCCTGACCGATCTCTGCTCTGTTACCCCCATCCGACCTGCCCGAGGAATTGGGTACCTCCTTCCCAACCGGGAGTTTGAGCGATGCCTCTTGTTGGTGAGCAGGGAGCAGCAGCCACAACCCCATCAGCCCTGCACCCTTGGAGCGTGTGAGGGGCTTGGTTCCAGCTGAACAAGCAGCACTGGCTGAACACCACGTCCAGCACCTCTGCCAGCTGCTGGGGCACCAGGTGCCACTGAGCCCAAATGCCAGGACTGACAGGCCACAGGCACATGGGTCACTCTTAGGCTGTAGGATGCAACATGCTTTGACTCAGCCCTGTTAAACAACGCTCTCTGTTCAGGTGAGCCTTGCCCAGAACCTCCTCAGCATGGCCAGAAAGGGGGACATGTCCCTGCCAGGGGTCCCCTGCACTGCCCAGGCTGGCAGGGAGCCCCAGCTCTCCAACAGGAGACACAGAGCCAGGCAGGGATCTCAGCCTGGTCCCTGGCAGGCTCCTGTCTCCTTATCAAGGGTTTCCATCGTGAAACAAGATGCCTTGGAAGATCCCAGAGGAGCAGGGGAGTGTTCCAGTCCAGTGAGGCCCCTGCAGACAGGAGAGGAAATTAGGGGTGAGGTTTGCTCCAAGTGCTGCCCTCCCACACCTCCCTTTGTGGGCGATCTGAGAAATTCCCGACATGATCCCTCCAAATGCCACTCCACAGCTCAGGCAGGGGAACAGGTCCTCTCCTGGCCTGGCCAGGAACACCAACCTGCAGCCAGCTTGGCCTGAAAGCACAGGGCTCATGTTCCACAATCAGGAGCCCACTGCAGCTCCCCAGCCTTATCAGGGTGACATTTCTGGGCTGCAGGTGCCAGTGCCAGGCTTCACTTTGAGGCACCGCCACAATCAGGGAACATAACCCCATTTCTCGCCTGCATTTGGCTGCCAGAAGGAGAACAGGGGACTGAGTAATCACTCTCCTCAGAATTAGATCATTAATCAAAGCCCTGCTCAGCTCCAGGCTCCACCAAGCCCTGCCAGGAATTGTCTGTGTGATGCCAGAGCTTGGGGCAGGAGCACAGAGGGGCCAGGATGGGTCTGGATGAAGGGGATGCACAGCTGGGGATGCACAGCACAGGGTGCCTGTCCCAGGAGGGCTCCAGGGACACCCAGGGCTTGTTCCACTGTTGGTTTCACCACCCCACACCCATGGAACCTTCTGTGTCTCTCATGTGAGTTCAGGGAGAGGTGAAGAACCACCCAAACCTCAGCTCACTGGGCAGATCACTGCAGAGGATTTCCTCAGCCCAGAGGCACAGATGGGACCCACCTGCACGTTTATCCTGACTATATAAAGTTATCAAACTGAAACACTTCTTGCTCCTAAGCAGCTGCATTAAGGAAAATCTTTCTCAGAATCTTTCCTCTTTCACCAGCAGGATCCAAGTGTGCCCAGCCTGATAGAGCCTTATCTTGGCACCAGCCCCTCTGAGCTCTGCCTCACCCTGCCCACAGAGCCCTAATCGGCACAGCCAGACGTGGCAAGGGCCTCTGAGGGGCTGGAGGAGGGGGTTGTACCAGGAACCCTGAGCCCCCCAAACCCACCCTGAGCCTCCTCCTGCAGCAGGGCTGTGTGGCTGGGCTGGACAGCACCTCCTCAGAGGGACATCTGCTCCCTGCAGGGCGGCAGCAGCAGCTCTGCCACTCCCAGGACTCATCCCATGGACTCAGCAGTGACACCTCAGCCTCAGCAGGGACACCATGGACTCAGCAGTGACACCATGGACTCAGCAGGGACATCCCAGCCTCAGCAGTGCCATCGCAGCCCCAGCAGTGGCACCTCAGCTTTAGCAGTGATACCTTGACCTCAGCAGTGGCACCTCGGCCTCAGCAGTGCCATCCTAGCCTCAGCAGTGACACCATGGCCTCAGCAGTGCCACCATGGCCTCAGCAGTGACACCATGGCCTCAGCAGTGACACCATGGCCTCAGCAGTGACACCTCGGCCTCAGCAGTGCCAGTGACAACTCAGCAGTGCCATCCCAGCCTCAGCAGTGCCATCTCAGCCTCAGCAGTGACACCATGGCCTCAGCAGTGCCAGTGACAACTCAGCAGTGCCATCTCAGCCTCAGCAGTGACACCATGGCCTCAGCAGTGCCATCTCAGCCTCAGTAGTGCCATCCCAGCCTCAGCAGTGCCATCTCAGCCTCAGCAGTGACACCATGGCCTCAGCAGTGCCAGTGACAACTCAGCAGTGCCATCTCAGCCTCAGCAGTGACACCATGGCCTCAGCAGTGCCATCTCAGCCTCAGTAGTGCCATCCCAGCCTCAGCAGTGACACTTCAGCCCCAGCAGTGCCATCTCGACCCAGGGAATTTGGTCCCACAGGCTCCTCACTGGATGTGGCCTCTGGTAACCAGCCCAGAGGGTGTGGAAAAGGAATTTTACACCACGTCCACTCTGCAGAGGGGACATACTCTTCCTCCTCTTCCCCTCACCCTCACTGAGTAAGCAGCTAAATAGGAATCTGAAAAAGAGAAGGGAATTGCTGCCAGGAGTGGCTTGGAATGAAAAGCTGGTTTTGGGCTTATCTAATGTCACATCAGCCATTTCCTAAGAAGGGAGCAAATTTAATTAAGAACACAGACTCCCTCAAGGACAGCCAGGTTACACAGAGCACTCCCAGCCTGGAACACAGTGCTGGGAGGTCGGCATTGTGCACACAGGCAGTGAGAACAGACACTCCAGCCTGGCTGCTGAAGGGATCCAACTGTTTGGGATGACATGCAGCCACCTGCAGGCACAGCACCCTGCTCTCTGCAGGGCAGCCAGGGCCACCACAGAGGGAAGGAGCAATGCAGGTGGCATGGGGAGGAAAAGGGAGGCAGATCTTGGACATGGAAACAAAGCCAGACTGGGAGCATAAAAATGTCACAGACATCTTTTATGAAAAATCCTTCCCTTAGGATTTTTCCTCCTGAGAAGCTGAGAGGCCTCAGGAACAAAATGTAAACAATGGTTATCTGCTGCTGTGGAATGCAACAGGTGCATCTGTGATTGGTCTCATGTGGTTGTTTGTAATTAATGGCCAATCACAGTCAGCTGGCTCAGACAGAGAGTCTGAGACACAAACCTTTGTTATCATTCTTTCTTTTTTTATTCTTAGCCAGCCTTCTGATGAAACACTTTCTTCTATTCTTTTAGTATAGTTTTAATATAATATATATCATAAAATAATAAATCAAGCCTTCTGAAACATGGAGTCAGATCCTCATCTCTTCCCTCACCCTGGGACCTCTGTGAACACGGTCACATAAAAATCCTACACAGAGACTTTGGTGGCTGCAGACACAGAGGGATGATCCCTGACCAAGCAGAGCCTGTGCCAGCTGTGGGGACATGGCCCATGCCATGGCACAGCCTGTGCTGCTGGCTTTGCTCAGCACCACCAGTGGCAGGAGCATGACAGAGCTCCCAGGGGTGGTGGTGCTCAGAAAGAACCCACACAGCCCATTGTGAGCATTGCTGGTGCCTTTGCTCAGCAATTCCTGCACAGCACTGCTGAGCCTGGCACAGACAGGAAGCCTCCAGAGCAAGGTGCCCACACCAGGGCAGCACATCCCACCAGGTCCAGCTCTACAGGCTCCTGCCACAGAACAAATATTCACATTTCACAGTCTGCAGCATGTCACCTGCACTGAGAATTCCTCAGTGCTGACATCAGCTGGCAGGAGCAGGTGAGGCAGGGCCAGGCTGTCCCCAAGGGCAGGGAAGGACAGACAGGGGCAGCCTGTGGGGTGCAGGTGCCACCTGCTCTGCTGCACCCCCACACTGACCTGAGGCCACTCCAGCACTGCCCCTAGCCTCTGACAATGACCAGGGAAAGGTGACCCTGCCCCAGCACAGCCATCTGCTTCCCCAGGGCTCACAGGGTCAGAAACTGCACCTGGCCACAGTTTCTGACAAGTTATCACAATTTTTGACTTTGTTATCACCTAAAGCTGAGTCATCTCTCTCCCAGCCACAGTGGTACAGAGCTTACCCCATCACCTCTGCACAAACCCAGGGGCTTCCAGCAGGCTGCACATGCAAATTTAAAGTAAATGTTGTCCTGAGAAGGGCAGGAAGGGTCCCCTTCTCCTTTCTTCTTGTGCTGTTTCCCACCCTGGAACCACTGCATTTCCCTGGGGCACACAGGAAATATGACTGAAGGGCAAAAATCTGGTACAGCACTCTCTGATGGAAAAATAAAGACAGATGAAAACAGCCAGGCTGTTATAAATACATCTCATTTTAATCACCTGAAATGAGTTCCCTGGCTTCCCCCAGCCTGCTTGGCAGCAAGTGCAATTCCTTCTGCCACTGAGGGCTTCCACAGCCAGTCCCCTGCTCCTGCCCCATCCCCTGGCACTGCAGCAGGGCTGCAGGACCCAGGCACGTGTGGCTGGCAGGGACACAGGGGGACCCTTGGAGGCCAAGCTGGGGCTGCTTGGAGGCCACCACAGGCACAGGGAGCAGCAGCAAGTCCAGTTCCACTTGTGGGTGGTCCCTCCCAGAGCTGCCTGGAGCAGCTCCAGCCTCTGGAACACATCAACAGGGAGAACAGACAGACAGAGGAGCTCAGGATATTCCTAAGTCTTTGGAAGGGTTCTCAGCCTCATTTTGCCCCGAGAAATCCCCAAGATGCAGCTACTTGCAGTCACAGCTTGAGGCCAGGCCCAGAGAGGAAGGCTTGGCGAGGAGAGCCCAGACTGCAGCAGGGAAGGGGAGGAGGAGGCTGCTCTCAGAAGAACTTGACTCCTCGGCCATCATCCAGCGTGATAATCTCAGCCTTGTGCTCCTGCTGCAGGGCCTGCAGGGCACGGAGCAGCGTGGCCTCATCCAAGCCATGGAACTCTAGGGAAGGACAAAGATCCCCATCAACAGCAAGGAAAAATAACAATAATATAAACAAAATAACAATAACAAAATATATATTATATATAATATATTATCCTATATTATTATATATTATATATTATGTAATATTATATACTATAAATTAGAAATATAATATAATATAATATAATATAATATAATATAATATAATATAATATAATATAATATAATATAATATAATATAATATAATATAATATAACATAACAAAAATAACATCAGGAAACAAACAAGTCTGTGAGGGAACTTAGGGCAGCAATGCTGAGGGCTTTTAGAGCACCATAAATCCAGAGGGATGGGCACAGTGACAGGTTCATCATCTCTGCTTGGGGAACAGAGCCTGGATGGATGAGCCACAGCAACCTGCAAGGCAAAGCCTTGGCTTGAAAGCAAAACACCCCTCACCACACCAGATAAAAATGTTAGGCAGTGAGGAAGGGAAAATGCCTCATCCAAGCCATCAAACTCCCGAGGACAAAGATTCCCATCAACAGGATGAAAAAAATAACAATAATATAAACAAAACCTATAAAAATAACAAAAATAACATCAGGAAACAAACAGGTTTGTGCAGGCGACTGGGGACAGCAATGCTGAGGGCTCTCAGAGCACCATAAATCCAGAGGGATGGACACACTGACAGGCTCATCATCTCTGCTTGGGGAACACAGCCTGGAGGTCAGCAGGGGTGAACCACAGCAAACTGCAAGGCAAAGCCTTGGCTTGAAAGCAAAACTCCCCTCACCACACCAGATAAAAATTCTAGGCAGTGAGGAAAGGAAACGCAATTACAGAAATGTTCCTTCAAAGTGATAAAAAGCTTTGGAGCAGCATGTGCCAATAGCGGGAAAAGGTGAGTTTGCACCTGAGATTTCAGAATATTTAATCTACAAAGCTGAAATCTGTCAATCAGCTGTTTACATGCTCCAAAACACGAGCCCCAGCTTTACCTTCATTCTCTGTATCATCTCCACTGACCAGCTCATACAGCGTGAACACAGAGTTGGTCAGGCCATTCTTGGACACCTGGAAACACAAAAGGCAAAACAGCAAATTTCATCCACGTGGCTGAACATCCTTGTCCAAACCTCTCACACACCCTGGGGTGTGCAAAACTGAGTGTGCAAGCAGTGCTATTTCCTAAATAGCAGCCAGGGTCCCCCATCCTCATGGCCACAGCCTGGTCTGGGTGTGCTCTCACCCATTGATAGATGAGCTTTCCCCATTCTTCTGGTCTCTTCCACATGATCAGGAAGCTGGTTTTGTTCTTATCCAACCATTCCAGGTTCCCTAGAAGCAACAGGGAACAGGGATTGAGGCACAGAAGTCAGAAATAAGGATTGTGAAAAATGTGTATTTTATGATTGGCTTTTCGCAAATATTAAAATGAATATTATATGTGTTCTGTTAGAAAGTAATGCTGTATTAATTCTCTTAAGTAGTGTGTTAAATATAGGTTATAAAAATGTTAAAATGTTTTAGGTTATATAAAAATGTTAAAATAGACACTATGCTATATAGGATACTTTTTTAAAGAAAGGATTTGCAGGGAGACAGCAGCCACAGGACACCTGAATCTTTCAGAGAAAGAGAATTTATTGCTCTCTTATGAGGAGAAATTAACTTCTTCCTGCCTTGAAGGCACCTTAGGATTCAGAGGAAGAAGCTGACACTGACCAGACAGAATTCCGTGTTCGAATGGAATTTCTGCATCATGTATGAAGTGTATGAATATGCAACAGGTTATTGTTTTTAAGGGTTAATCCTCTGTTAACTTATTTTACCCAGAAAAAGGTACCTGAACTGTAACTCTTTGCTTTTATTGTCTCATATTGTCCTAATCCAAATTGTCCAAATTATTATTACTCTAACTGTATCACTATTTTAATAACCATTTTATTACTATAAAAAATTAAAAACAAGCGATTGGCATTTTTCACATGATCAAACACGCAGATTTCGGGACATGTGCCACACATTGCACCCGGAGGCAGCATCGCAGACCATCCCTGCCCTATGCACTGAATATACTGAATATTTTTGAATATTGCTGCGTTTATAGAGCAATATTCAATTTATAGAGCAATACTCCCTTCCCTGCACAGCCCAAACCCCCGGGCCGGAGCTGCCCGGTGCCTGCGGGGTTGGGGCACACGGGACGGACGGACAGACGGACACGCACCGTTCTTGCGCAGCTCCTCCAGCACCACCTGGATGGATTCCAGCGGCAGCTTTCCTGGTTGCGGGTTAAGGAGGCGTCGGCGGAGGCGGGGAGCGGGGAGCGGGGGGAGGCACCGGGAGCACCGGGAGCACAAAGGATACGCTGGAGCCGGTGGTTGGCGAAGAGCGGGATGTCCTGCGCCTCCCGCACCGTCATGGCGGGCAGCCGGTGCTCCTGGCTGTAGGCCAGCGCCAGCGCGCACCACGCCGCCAGCTGCTTCTGCCGCGTTTCGCTGTTCGGCTGCAGCCTGCGGGGCCCGGTCAGCACGGGGGCGGATGAGCACCGGCACTGCCCGTTCCCGGTTCTCCGCCCTGCCCCGCCTTCCCCATACCCAGCCCAGCCCCGGCCGTGCTCACGTGAAGAAGGGCGGGAAGCTGTACTGCCACGGCCACACGAAGCTCATCGCCGCCGCCACCGCCGCCGCTACCGGAATCGCCGCCACCGCTTTCCGCCCCGTCCCACCCCGCTTCCGGCCCGGCACAGCGAGCCACGCCCACCGCCCGAAGCCACGCCCACCAAACTAGGCCACGCCCTCACCAAACTACTCCCTCCTCGTGAGACCAGGCCCTCATATGAGACCACGCCCTTCTCGTTAGACCACGCCCTCTCCACCAAACCACGCCCTCTCACCAAACCACACCCTCCCTAACAGGCCACGCCCTCTCAATATGACCACGCCCCAGCATAACCCCGCCCCTCCCGCCCCGGTTTCGGTGCCCGTTCGGCCCCGGTGTCCCGCCGGAGCGTTCCCCACGCAAGGAGCTGCCGGCGGGAGCGGACCCGGGCCGGAGGGTTGGAGCGGCCGAAGAACCAGCGCCAGGCGTGGGGGGCAGAAGCGTTTAATGCCGGGCTGCGGGATGGGGAAGGCGCGGCAGGAACCGGCCGCCGCCGCAGCACGGGGTGGTGGCACCGAGAGCCCACCGGGCGGGCCGGGGTCCGGGAGGGCAGCTCTAAGCCTGAGCCTTGCCGTCCTTGCTGCGCCAGATGACCAGGGTGACAAGGAAGGGGATGAGGCAGATGGGCGCGATGATCATGGCCAGCAGCACATCCTCGGGCGGGTCGAAGTACACCGGGTGCTCCAGGGTGCAGTTGTGGAAGTAGATGTGGTGGCTCTGGAAGATGTACTGCTCGGCCAGGGCGTTGGGGTAGCTGTAGTTGAGGCGCTCTGCCCACCCCTCCAGGCAGTTCTGCAGCTCGCTGTAGGGCCTGGAGCAGAGACACCGGGACACCGGCAGGGGATGGGACACCGGGGACACACACCGGCAGTACTCCACCGAGTGCCCAGCCCCTGCCCCCTGCTCTAAAGGGAAAGGTGCTGTGTTGGGAAGGATGAAAGTTTGACAAGGAAAGTCTCACAGATATGTGTGCTTAGCAGAAAGATTTTTAAATGTAGAGTCTGATGAAGGAATAGAAATTAAAGCAAGGTTTGGTATAGAAGAAAAGAATTGCTGAGCCAGTCTTACAGGATAACTAAGAAGGTAAGGTTTATGTCAGTTAGAAGGGGGTTTTAGGACTTAGAGCAAGAAGATGTTTTTACCAAGCAGAAACGATAGCACAGGCAAACAAGCCTGCTGATGTTGCAAGTAGAAAAAAGGTCTCAGAATTTTCTACTGCAAGAAAACTCGAGAACAACTTCCAGCTTAAACTGTAATGTAGTGACTTTGAGTGATTGGAGAACAGTAACATGAATATGGTAATTACAGTAGTTATGATAGGCTATAGGTAAAAGTTAAGGTATAGATTGGTTCTACTGTATGAAGACGCCCAGCAAAGAAAAGTATATAATGCATTGTAGCTAAAAGAAAAGTATATAATGTGTTGTAACCAAAAGAAAAGTATATAATGCAATGTAACCTAAACCAAAGGGTCTCCAGGCCTGCCTGCAGCTGGAGCTGACAGCTGTAGGCACAGGCTCTGTTACCCATGACCCTGGACTGCAGTAACCTCTTGGATGGAATAAACTGCATTTTGAAGAGCCACCTGGAATCTCACATCCCTCATTCAGGCTCTCACAGTCCTGCTGGCCCATACCTGCTGATGATTTTCCACTCGCACAGCTCTGACGGCAGCACGTTCTTCATCAGGTAGACAAAGTAATCCCAGCAGTGCTGTGTGATGGCGGTGTAATTCCGCTCTGTGAGGAAAGGGGCTGAGCAGGGCAGGGTGCCTCTGCCCACAGGGCATCCCTGCCTGGCCCTGCTGCCAGGTGACACCCGGAGCCCTGCCCAGGCCGGTGGCAGAGACAGCAGCACAGTGAGGGATGGACCTGCAGCAGCCCAGGGCAATGTCAGGGGCACAGAGGGAGGGCAGGCTGCTGCTGACTGTGGGCAGCGGCAGGAAGAACTTTGTGGCACGGGTTTTATTTTTGGGATGGTTAGGGGAAAGAAGGGATCATCTGTGGCACAGGGGCAGCTCTGGCCAGGGCACCATTTGTCCTGCAGTGCTGCCTGGCCCTCGCTGAACCCCAACACTCACCCATGGGCAGGGCTGTCCCGTTGGAGGTGGCCGTGGGTGGGTTTGTCCCAGTGTCCTGGCTGGAGCTCATTGTCACGTTTTCCATGTGACAAAGGGCAGGCCCGAGGAGCACTGCAGAGGGAGGGACACAGGGTGAGAGGGGACACAGGGTCTGGGGGTGATAAGGGCACTGATAGCACTCCATATGCAGGAGCTGCCCTGGCAGAGGCTGGGTCTAGATGAAATAACTGATTTTGGATTAGGGAAATAACTCATCTTGGCACTGGACACATGCTGGGGCTAGGGCATCCAGCCCCCCATATGGGCAGGGGCTAGCCAGGCTGCAGGCAGCCATCCAAAGGTTCAGAGGGGCTGTTTAATGGCTACAAACCCTGGGCCATGGTCACAGCATGGGGACAAACTGGGACCCCCAGGCACGGGGAGCCAGCGTGGTGCTGCATGTCAGCTGGACAGGGCTGGGGCAGGAAGAGGAAGCGCTGGCCCCAGCACAGAGCTGCTAGAGAGCCCCTCCGCCTGCCATCAGCTCCACACCCAGCACTGCCTGCCAAGGGCGTGGGGCACGTCTGGTCTGGCCCACGGGAGCCCCATGGCTCAGGGAAACTGCCCAATCCATCTTCCACCCTCGGCCGTGGAGCACTGATGGTGGCTCCGTGCTGACCTGCCGGACTGGGCCCTCCTTGGGCTGCTTGTGGGGAGCTCTGGCACAGCTGGGCATTGTCCATGGGGCGCTGCTGGGCTGGCACACTGGCTGTGCTAAGGGCAGCCCACCCTGAACCCATCTCTGCCCCTGATGGCCCCATCCACCCCCCCTGCCCGGGCATGTGCGGTGCTACAGCTCCTGTCCCAGCCGTGCCAGAGCGCGGTGGGAGCTGCCCACAGCAGCTGGCGCTCACCTGCCGTGCCCCCCGGCCATGCCAGCCCCAGCTAACCTCGGCCTGGACGGTCTGGTCCCGTTTGGGGTGGGGCCATGGGGGCGGGCTGAGCCCAGACCCTGGCCCCGGGCCCCACGAGTGGGAGGGCGGCCACGTGCGGGGTGGTTCGGGGTGCGGAGCCCCGCGCACTTACCGGAGAGCAGCAGGAGCCCCCGGGAGAGGCGGCCGGAGCTGATGTGCGTGCGCGGTGCCATCCTGCCAAAGCCTGCCGGCTAACGAGCGGGACAAGGATTTCAATGGAAATAACAGGAAGCAACTCCTTTCCTCTGACAGGGGCAGTTTGACTACAGGAGACGTGTGAAAAATGAGATTGCTCAGTGCTGCTCTGGAGCGGCTCTCCCGGCGGGACCCGGCGCTGTCCCGTGCGGTGCCGGCCCCCGCGGGCATCGCTCCCGCACCCCGGTACCCACGGCACCCACGGCGCCCGCGCCTCACCCACCGGCCCGCAGGATCCGCTCCCCGAACGGCGCGTCCAGCGTTAGGAGGCCGCGATTTGTTTACTTGTGTATTTCTCTTTAATCCTGTCTGGGCTGGGTTGTGAAATCCCTCGTCTCCTGCGTGGAGGGCAGGCAGCCCAGCAGCGGGGGGAGTGGACGGGAAAGCACAATGTCCCCGGCAATGGGGGCGGCAGGGGGACCCACGGCCCCAAAACCGCAGTTTCTGCTTCAGCCGGGCACCTGCCCCATAGGGGCAGCCCCAGCTCCTGCCCATGGCCACGGAGGGAAGGGTGATGACACAACCCACCCCCAGGCACCAGGCCGAGGAGGTGGGGAGAGGGCAGACACTTGGCCGACCCTGGCAGTCCTTGGCCGCAGTGCCTTCCTCCTGCTCTGTCCTGCCTGGCGCCTGCCTGGCTGTGCCAGAGCCCCCCTTCCTGGAGCAGTTCCTGCCCAGGGGCCCGTGTCCCCCGCACTGGGGGTGACTTCAGCCTGCGACATTCCTACACAGGACCTTTCACGGCTGGCCGGGGCAGAGCGCAGCCCAAAGCCTCCCCTTTAACATCAGCCTGCAGGGCAGGGCAGCTCGGACGGACCCTCCCTGCTGCGGATCGCAGCTCCCCAGCAAAGTCCTGGCAGAGCTGTCCGATACTTCCCGGGCAGCAGCAGCCACCTTCTGCGGGCGAGTGGCCACATCTGGAAATCATCCCCGGTACTCCGGTGCCTGCAGGGCTGGAGCCACTGGTCCCTGTTTGTGGTGGAGCCGGCGGAGCCTCCAGCCGGGTGGCAGGAGCCTCTGCCAGGGAGACACCCAATGATCTCAGCGCGGCCCCGGGGCTGGGACGGCCGCCGTCCGGAGGGGATGGGCAGGGACAGGACGGTGGCTGCCTGCCAAGGGCTCCCCACCCAGCCTGGCATCCCCGGCGTTCCCTGCCAGCCCCCAGCCTGGGCTGCGGAGTCAGTTGTGTGGGGCTCTTCTCCCCCCAGTGATCCCTCAGCCCCATTCCCGCCTCCCCTCGCCACGGGACCCACTCCATGCCCAGGGAATCCCAAGCTCCCCATGTCTGCTCTGACCTGTCACCCTCAGTCCTGTCCTCCCACCCACTAGCTGACAGGACTGGGAGGGAAGGAGGCTGTAGCTGGCCCCTCAAAAACCTGGGGGCAAGCAGGAGATGGGCAGCTTCTCCCTGGGATTTGAACTACTTTCTGGGCTCTGTTGAGTGGGAGGGCAGCTGCAAGGGACACGAGCAGCCACAGGCACACTGGGGACCAACTGCCCAGCATGGGGAGCCTGGCCTCAGTGCAGCTGGTGGAGAATTCAAAAAAGAAAGAAGGTGTCGATGGCCCCAGACCAGGGCAGGAGAGCAGCTGGGTGCCACTGGAGAGCTCACTGTGGGTGCTGCGGAGAGGACAGCACGAGGCCAGCCTGCAGGGCTGGGGACACGTCTCTGTGATGCTCCGAGTGTGCATGTGGTGGCACTGGGGCCTCCGTGCAGCACCCCCAGCTCCGCGCAGCACCCCCAGCTCCGCGCAGCACCCCCAGCTGCCTCTGCCGCACCCGCGGGAGCAGAGACGGGAGCGGGCAGCAGAGCAGCCCCAGCCCGGGGAGCATCCTCATCCTCCCGACAGCGGGATCCTTGTACCGGGCTGGGGCTGCCCTGGTCACCCATCCCGGAGCCCGGCTGTCCGCCCGCTCCCGAGCCAATGCCCGGCGGGGTCGGGGAACACCGGGCTCGGCGGAGCTCCCAGATACGGGCCGGCCGGTCCTGCTCGAACCCCGCAGTCACCCTGCCGGAGCCCCGGGCAGCCGGCTCTCCTCACCGTGCACGGGGCCCCCGCCGGGGCAGAGGCAGCTCCGTGCGCTCCCCAGCGCCGGGGCCCCCGGGGCAGGAAAGCGGCCGCCAGCAGCCGCTTCCTGCCCGGCGCCGCCACAGCCAGGGGTGGAGCCACAGGGACCCGGGAGCACCGGCACGGCTCGTCGGGGAGCGAGGCCATGCCGGGCACGGCTGTCCCGGGGCCCGGAGGGCGGTGGAACCCGGCGGGAACGGCGCCGTCCCACCAACGCTTCCCGCGGGACCGGGCCGGTCCCGCAATAGGGGCCGGGAGGGCCCAGGCGCAACAGGAATGGGCGGGCACGGCACCGAGTCGCTGCTTAACCCGTTCCCCGCAGCCGACAGGGGTGTTCTCCAGGCTGGAACGGGTCCGCTCCGCCGGGGCAGGGCATGCATCCCGACCCACCGGCACCAGCACCGGCGGCGCGGGGCGGGGCCTGGGGATGCGAGGGGCGGGGCCTGGGATGAGATGGGCGGGGGTCTGTGGGTGAGGGGGCGGGGCCTGTGAGTGAGAGGGCGGGCCCGGGGGTGTGAGGGGCGGGCCGGGGCCGGGGCTGGCGATGTGAGGGACCGGGCCCGGGGCGGGCCGAGGCGGGGTCCGGTGCCTGAGGCGGGCCCGGGGCGGCATCCGGGGCTGGGTCCGGTGCCTGAGGCGGGCCCGGGGCGGGAACTGGGGCGGGCCGGGGGCGGAGGCCGGGGCGGGTCGGCGCGCGCGCAGTGTGTCGGGGGCGCGCGGCCTCCCCCTGTCGCCATGGCCGAGCAGTGAGTGCGGGCGGGGCCGGGGGGTCCCGGGGGTTCCCGGGGGGTCGCGGGTCCCCGCGGTACCAGCCGGGCCCGGTGGGGCAGGGAGTGGCGGGGCTCGGGCCCGCTCCCCCGGCCCGGCCTCGGCTCGCTCCGGTTCTTGTTGGCGGAGCTGGGACGCGCTCGGGCCCGGCCGGAGCGGCACGGAGGGCGGCTGGAGTGGAGCCGCGGCTCCCCGGTGGTGCGTCCCGGGGGAGGACGGGGACCCTCCGGGGGCTCGGGGGACAGCACGGGCCGTCCTGATCAGCGCCGCCCCTCGCTGCTGTCCCGGGCCTGTCCGTGCGCTTCGGCTGGGGGTGTTCCGCAGCCAGGAGCGCTGCGCAGCGACGGCATTATTTTGCTTGGTTTAAGTCTGTGATATATAGAGTGTTTTTCCCATCCACAGGGATGTTTTTCTAATATCACTTGTTTCAGGGTTGATCTCTCCATTATTTAATGTTTATTCTTTCTGTGCTGTTACAGAAAAATGGAAATTACCACTCCTCCGACATCCAAGTGTATCATGTACTGGAAGAGGAAAGTCAAGTCTGAGTACATGCGTCTGCGGCAGCTCAAGAGGTTCCAGGCAAACATGGGAGCAAAGGTACAGCCACAGCCAGGACTGGGCTGAGATGCCCCAAAAAGAATTCATTTCAGCTCAGAGTGTGTTGAGTGATACCAGAGGGTGTCAGCGAGGTGAATTGATAAGCTGTGCTTGACTTGGATCAATGGGAGGTGATGCCATTTCTCCTCGTGCTGTCTTGAGCTGTGTGGGCAGCAGCTGTCACACACACGAGGTCATTGAACAAGCATTGGTGTAACTGCAGCAGGAGAACTGATTTCCAGTTGGTTTTTACAGGATCTCCTTGTTGAACCCTTTGAGTGCAATGGGATTTCTTATTTTTTGACAGCTTCTCTCTCTCCTTTCAGGCTCTCTTTGTGGCCAACTTTGCGAAGGTTCATGAAAAGACTCAGATCCTTAATGAGGACTGGAAGAAGCTTCGGGTGCAGCCAGTGCAGCTGATGAAGCCAGTCAGTGGGCACCCCTTCCTGAAACAGGTGTGCAGAGGAAAAGGGGCATCATCAGCAAGTGGGGGCTGGAACCAGGACTCTGCAGGGAGCTGTGGGGATATGGATGAGTTTTAGTCTGTGTTGTCCATGCCTTACACTTCTGCAATGCAGAAATGGATAAAAAGTACCCCCAAGGCTTTTTCCTGTGATGGAGTGCACAGAGTGCATGTGGGGCTTCTGTGTTTGTCCTGTATTCAGTTTTCCTCAGGCTGTGGCAACCTCCCAGAGTGGTTCCTCACTGACCTTCTGTGTACTTGTATTCCAGTGCACTGTTGAGAGCATTTTCCCAGGATTTCCAAGCCAGACATTGTACATGAGGACCCTGAACACAGTGGCACTGGTGCCCATTATGTACTCCTGGTCCCCTCTTCAGCAGAATTTCATGGTATGTGGGAAGTGTGGGGTCTCAGTGAGGTCAGCATCTGATTGTCACACAGTTGGGAAGTGGCTCTTCATCCCACTTGTTTCAGCAACATCTATGTGAGAGATGATGGAAAGTGTTGCTTTAGTCGCTTGTTTTGTAGAATCCCAACCAGCCTTGTGTCCACACTACCTCACCAGGTAGTCTCCTTTACATGTGGCTTCTTGACAGAGTCACCATTGTTTCACAGAATTCAAGGAGTAAATATGTTTTTTGGGAGGGTTTTGTTTGTTTGTGTTTTTTCCTAATATTTTTATTTGTCTTTATATGAAGAGTTTTATTTCTTAGTCAGATCTTTTTGTTTGTGTCTGGGTTACAGTGGGATAGCACTGATGTGTCAGTGATGAGACATCTGAAGCTTTGCTTTGTGTTGTTGGCAGGTCTGAGGGACCAGAGCACATCCCCATTGGGGTCAGCAAACTCTGCTTTTCTGAGCTGTGTCTGATCTCTCTTCAGGTGGAGGATGAAACAGTTCTGTGCAATATCCCGTACATGGGCGATGAGGTGAAGGAAGAAGATGAAACTTTCATTGAAGAACTTATTAATAACTATGATGGCAAAGTTCATGGAGAGGAAGGTAACCTGGGAGCAGCCAGCTCTGTCCACTCCAGGCCAGGCTGGAGGGGCTTGGAGCAACCTGGCTTGTCCATGGCAAAGGTGAAACAAGATGAGCTTTAGAATTCCCTCCAATTCAAATCTTCCTATGATTCTGTGGTTCTGTCTCTTGCAAATATCCAAGTAGTTCAGAAGTCAAAAGGTGGCAGCAGCAGCCAGCTTTTCTGTGGGAGCTCTCAGAGCAGGGAAGCAGGATGGTGCCTGCTGTTCTCCTTTGCAAGGGCACATTCCTGCCTTTGGGCACCTCACTCCATTTTAATGCCTGGAGTGCTCTGGAGCCAGTTCTGTTGTGTGCAGGGATTCACAGGCGTCCTCTGGGATGCTGAAAATGTGCTAGAGGGGGAGAAGCTCAGCAACCCTGTTCTGCTTGTTGCCTCAACCAAGAGTTTAATCAATGAAAATCACTGCCTGCCACATCATAAAACTGCCCAGCAGGGAGGAAGACAGGGAAAACTGGTGTGGCCTGTCCCCAGATTGCTGAAAATGATACACCACTACTGACTTTAGTGCTAAAATCCCACCTACCCCAAAAAAACTGAGAGGAGGGCTCTGGTGGGTAGCAGAGCATGTAGGCTTGTGGTTTGCTGTGGCAAGAAATGAGAAAGATGGTGGCAGTGCCACTTCTGTGTGTTTCAGAAATGATCTCAGGGTCAGTCCTCATCAGTGATGCTGTGTTCCTGGAGCTGGTGAATGCTCTGAATCAGTACTCGGACGAGGAAGAGGAAGGACACAACGATTCTGAGGTGAAGCAGGAGGATGGAAAAGAGGAGCTGCCAGTGACAAGGAAAAGAAAGCGAATTGCAGTGGAAGGTGGGTTTGCCCCCAGAGAAATGAAGATTATGTTGGTCACATTTCTGTCCTGCCCCTCCTGAGCACTGGCCACTGCTCTCCTGCCATCCCTGGGTTTTTAATGTGCCAAGAGCAGTTCCAGCTTGACAAGTTCTGTAGCAGAAGGGAAATTATTTGCTCTCACTGTCTGCTGTGGACAGGGGAAGAAATCACCATCCGAAAGTGTGGTGAGAAGCTATTAAATGAGTCATCTGGAAACCCACTTCCTGTGAGATTAGCAGAGCTGGGTGTTTTCTGAGAGGCTGTGGGATGTTTTCAAGTGCTGGTCTGGCAAACACCTGTCAGGGAGGTGTGGGTGGATCTCTTTCTGTGGGAGGCAGGGAGATGGACCTTTTCAAATCCCTTCCAGACCTGCTTTCCATGTATTAGTGTTCCTCTTCCCTCTCCTGTGCCACCTGGAGCTCTTGTTGCCTAGAGGAAGCTCTGGTCTGTGGGATTTTCATGTGTCCTCAATGACCTTTTGAATGCTGATGGGTAATTTTGTCTTTGTCCTTGATCTGTAGTGATATGGGCAGCACAAACATCAACACTGCTGTGGATATAGAAAAGCATTGTCTGCAAGTTCTGCCTTGGCAGAAATAAATAGTAATAGCACTTTAGAGAAGTTGGTGCTCCCAGCAGTGCATTGTGCTGCACTGCAAGTGACCTAACACTGCTTTTGGGATTACCTCAGCCTGGTGCAGATCACAAATTGTGCATGGGATTACATTTCTCTCTTAAAACACAATCCTGAGCATCTCTGGAATTGCTCTGTGCAGGGAGG
This sequence comes from Zonotrichia albicollis, assembly GCF_047830755.1. NCBI lineage: Eukaryota > Metazoa > Chordata > Aves > Passeriformes > Passerellidae > Zonotrichia > Zonotrichia albicollis. Next base: position 3,367,722 of record NC_133841.1, on the reverse strand, counting down.
GAAGACCCATCCACATCAGCTTGTCTGAAGAATTGTCTCCTCTCCTTTGCAGGTAACAAGAAGTGTTCCAAGAAGAGGTTCCCCAATGACATGATATTCACTGCTATTTCTTCCATGTTTCCTGAGTATGGCTTCCCAGAGGATATGAAAGAAAGGTAGAAAATCCCTGCACTGTTGTCTGTTCCTTTTCTTAGCAAGAGTTGCAATCTTTATTTCAGAGACCCAGCACTGTGGGCTGGCTGTGCCACAAAGCTCAGTGCCTGCAGGCTCTGTGAGCAGAGTGTGTTTTGAGTGTTACAAAACTTGAGGTACCTTCTCAGGACCTTCTGCTGCTCAGAGTGACCCCCAGATGTGTTAGAAAGTCTCTTTTCCCAGCCTGGCAGTCAAAGAGGGAGTCAGAACTCTTCTATTCTCTTTTTCAAGGTTGTTTATTGTTTCTTATTTATAAAATTCTTTCTCTTAACTTGCCGAGGTCCGTTCAGCAGGTCAGACAAAGGCACACTGGTGTTATCTTTTTATATTAAAAAGTACATGTACATTATTTACCATAACTCCCCAATACCTATCACCTATGTTAGACAGTGAGCTGCTACGCTAAACCAATCCAAAAGTGCCAACATCACAGCAGAAGATGGAGGCTGAGAAGGAGAAAGGCTGAACACACCCAGATTCCTCCATCTTGCCTCCTGCACCCCCATTCTAAAAATCCCAAAAAAACTATTTTTCACCCTGTGACAAAGTAATTATTGTTCTCCTTAGACTTTCATGGCTTGCAGATCCTCATTTAAGGTTGGTAATTTTTTCCATGGGTCATAATCAAAGTCACAGGTGTCTTGGGCTCTGTGCCAAGGTCTCTGAGCCCCCTGGCAGGGGTTTGGGCAATCCAGGAGTGCCAGAGGGATGTGCTGAATTCTGACAGTACCTGGGCCAGAGCCTGATGGTGCTGTAAAGCTGTCCCAGATGGGGAAAGCACATCCCTGGATGTTTGTGTGTTGAGGAAGATGAAACAGTAAAGCCTTGTCAATATGATTGCCTGGCAAAAGATTTTTAGAATATAGAAACTATAAGCGAGATTGAAATGAAAGCAAGCTTTGAGATACCTCAGTTACTGAACAACTGGAAAACAATGGCGTGGCCAGCTGAAGGTGAAACAACACCCTCTGCTTGCAGACAGGCCCAAGGGTCAGAGCAGACCCTACAGCTTGGCAGAAGGGGTCCAAAGAAGAGTTTTTAGGGTTTAAAATGGAACACAGGATGGTAATGTAATGATTCTTACAGGCTGTATGTAAATGCTGTAGAATTTGTATCTTGTACTAGATTGGTTAGTGAGAATTAGAATATTCAACACAGAAGATTTATTGTATTGGAACAGGAACCTCGCTCTCTTATGCTTTTGCTCTCTCACCCTTTCATCCTCTCTCCCCCTCTCTTCTCTCAGCCTGCTCTGGGCTGTGGCTGCAGCTCCCAGCAGGGCCCTGCCCTTGGCCCTTTGCAATAAACCCCAAATTCCACAACCTGGCTGCAGAGATCTCTCCTCTCCATCCATCCTGACCGTCCTACCCCCGTCACTCCTACATTTTGTTTGTCCCCAGGTACCGGGAGCTCACCGAGGTGTCCGACCCCAACGTGCTGCCCCCACAGTGCACCCCCAACATCGACGGGCCGTGCGCCAAGTCGGTGCAGCGGGAGCAGTCCCTGCACTCCTTCCACACCCTCTTCTGCCGCCGCTGCTTCAAGTACGACTGCTTTCTGCATCGTAAGTGCCGCCTCAGCCGGACGCTTCCCTAGAGCCCTTTCTCCTCAGTTTTCCTCTGCACGCCTTGCTTAGTCCGTGCTGGAGTCTCTGGAGGGTGGTGCCTCGTGAGTGTGCAGTGGGGCCTTGGGAGCTGACAGAAGCCTTTGGCACGGACGGCTCCGCTCTGGGCTCCCACGGACGGCAGACCGACGCGCGTGGCCGTCCCCTCTCCGCGCTCAGCACGCCGCCTCCGAGCTCCCGGCAGTTTGTGCACTAGTCCTGCCACCACCAGACTTTGCTCTTGCTTTGCAGAAGCTCCTCAGTGAAAGGCATGAATGTTTCACTGCCAAAGTCTGGACGTGCCCCCTGTGTTTTGTTGCCTCCCTGGAACTTACAGCTTCGTCTTAGTCATGTTCCTGCGGTTGGTCCTGCCAAAGCCTTTTGGATGCTGATTAGCTGCTGGACCTGCTGTTCTCCAGGTCTTAAGGGCTTCTTTGGGAAGTCACAGGACTTTTTCCAGTGAATTATTTATTAAAAGATATAATATTAATATGACGTGGTCTTTTTGTTTCAGTGTGAAAGCTGATCCTTCTCCTTTGGCCTCTCCTTCCCAAGCTGCCTGGTCTCCACTGTGGGTTGGAGCAGGGTTACCTTGTGGGTCTGGTCACCTCAGACCCCACCTCAGCCACACAGACTCCTGCTTGCTGTCCCTTGCAGAGTGGGGGGAGACTCTTGGAGAATGCTAATAGTAAAGATAACTGTTACTTTTTTCAGCTTTTCATGCTACTCCTAATGTGTACAAACGAAAGAATAGAGAGACCAAGATTGAGCCAGACCCTTGCGGCGCAGACTGTTTCCTGTGGCTGGTATGTTTCTCTGTCACCTTAGAAACCATGAGAGAAGTGCCCTGGCCAGCTGTGCTCTGCAGAGCTCTGTGGATCTTTTGCACAACTTGGATGATTTTTTCAGAATTAGTTCTGGTCCTTGTTGGACTCAGAGGAGCGTGACTGCAAATGCAGACCTTACCAGATGCATATTATAGCAGATCTCCAATAAAGATTAATTGCAGAGCTGGCAGATGGGAAATTGTATGACAGATGATTTCTCTGGACTCTGTGCAGTGTCAGAGAAATTAAGCCCGTGTTAAAAGGACCAGAGCGAGAAGTCAGGAGGATCCAGAGGAGGGGGCTGAGGGTTCAGGGCCAGGCAGCAATACCAAAGGGAACAAAGTGGGAACATGCAACACAAGCAGCTGGTTTGGCACTTGCTGAAGGGACCACACATGGCCAGCCTCTTCTACTGCTCTTGGTGGTGGCAGGACAGGGCTTGTCCCAGGGCCTGTGGAGAAGCCTTCCTGCATTCCCTGGTCATCTGCCACCTGTCTTGTCTTCTGCTCTGCTTGCAGGAAGGAGCCAAGGAGTTCGCTGCCCTGCACAACCCCCGCTCCAAGTGCTCCGGGCGGCGCCGGCGGCGGCACCACGCGGTGGGCGCGTCCTGCTCCAGCAGCGCCCCGCCTGTCACCGAGACCAGGGAGGGCGACAGCGACCGCGACACGGGCAACGAGTGGGCCTCCAGCTCCTCGGGTATGGTCCTGAGACACCCCACTCCTCTCGGAGGGCAGGCAGCTCCTCCCAGCTGGAGTTCTCCCAGGCTCCCCTCTGCTTCCCGCACAGCTGGAGAATTTGGATTAGCGGTCAGTGTTCCCAGCAAACATGAGGGTCACCAGCCCTGCCCTTGCTGCTGTGGGATTCACTGCCCTTTCCCAGGAAGGAGGAATGTTGCCAGGCAAAGCAAGAGCTTTGCTGGGACCTGCAAAGCCCAGAGCAATCCCGTGGCTCCTGAGCACTGTGCCTGGCCTGAAGCAGGAGTGTGAGGCTGGGAGTGCAGTGCAGGGTTGCAGGGCACTAGGGGGTGACCACTGCTCCCCAGAACCATGATGGCCAGGCTGTGTTTGGCTTACCATTTGCCTTTCCTGCCAGAGGCCAACTCCCGCTGCCAAACGCCCACAAAGCAGAAGCTGAGCCCGGCCTCCTCCCAGCTGTTTGCGGTGGAGACGCCGCAGGAGCCCGTGGAGTGGACAGGAGCTGAGGAGTCACTCTTCCGTGTCTTCCATGGCACCTACTTCAACAACTTCTGCTCGATTGCCAGGCTGCTGGGGACAAAGACCTGCAAGCAGGTGGGTGCCCAGAGCAGGCAAGAGAGGGGCCAGAGCCACTGCCTGTTGGTTTTGTTTCTCTGCCACAAAGCTCCCCCACAGGAAGGTGCCACATCAATGCTTTTGGAGCTCAGGGTGTTACTGTGCAGCAGTGCTGCTGTTGGCAGAGTGAGCCCTGTGTGCTGGCATTGTGGGTTCCCTCCCAGGTGTGCAGGCACTCCTTTTCCAGGCAGGAGGAGGCAGTGTGCCATAGGCAGGAAAATGGGGCAGAGCTCTCTGAGCCCAGGCCTGGGAGCCTTGCTGTGCTTACTCACACTCTCCTTATGCTTTTGATAAAACAACTTGAGTGCACTGAACTTTTTGCTTATGTTCTTTGGTAGGTCTTTCAGTTTGCAGTGAAGGAATCGCTTATAACGAAACTGCCAACAAACGAGTTAATGAATCCATCCCAGAAGAAGAAAAGGAAGCACAGGCAAGTATTGGACAAGCTTGTTTTGTTCTTAAAATGCAACCAGATCCTCTGCTTTTTGTGCCAACGCATTCCCGGTAATCCCCATCTGGCTCCCATCTGTGAGCACGTCCTGCTGTCACATGGGGCTGCTGCTGCTGGGTGCTGGCCTGGCCCAGCTCCAGGGCTGCTGCTCTGCCTGGGGGCTCAGTGGCCCTGCAGCCCCTGGCTCAGCCTGAGGATAGGGCAGCACAGGCTGCTGGTGCTGGTGCCACTTCCCTAAGAGCAGCCTCAGCCTCAGCTCCCTTGTAACCCACTTTGTGTGTTGATCCCAGTGTGTCCAATATTATTCTGGCTCTGGTGTTTGGCTTAAAGAGCTCCTGCAGCTGCATCACTCTCATCTCTCTCTACTTTATGGTGGCTGCTGATCATTAATGCATGAATCTGCCAAGCCCATCTCTGCTGTGCTGGCTGCTGGTGCTGAGCAGCTCTGGCTGCCTCTCCCTGATGGCTTACACATCCTCTCAACCTTCTCTGCTCCTTTTGCAGGCTGTGGGCTGCACACTGCAGGAAGATCCAGCTGAAGAAAGGTAGAGTTGGCTGTGGCTGTGTCATGGGAGGTTTGCAAGGGTTGAGTTCTCCAGTGGGGTGGCTGTGTCCTGCTCACCAGCCCAGCAGGTCCAGCAGCATGGAGGGAGTGACTACCCCTGGGGTGCCAGGGGCATCATGGCCATCCCAGTGCCCACTGAGGCTGAGTGTGCAGCAGGATTTGCTGCAGCCTGAGGGGAGTGTGCAGCCCTGCTGTGGTCAGTGGGCACAGCCATGTGTGTGTCTGTGGGAGCTGGGTGCTGCCAGGCTCCCTGCCCAGTGCAGGCAGACGGGCAGCTTGCACCTTCTCAGCTCCAGTGCCCTGCACTTGCTGCTTTGAACAGGTTCCTGCAACATTCAGCTTCCAATCTTGGCATTTCTCTTCTTGTTCTAGATAATTCACCAACCCAGGTGTACAACTACCAGCCCTGTGACCACCCTGAGCATCCCTGTGACAGCTCCTGCCCTTGCATCATGACTCAGAATTTCTGTGAGAAGTTCTGCCAGTGCAACCCTGACTGTAAGAAGAGGTCAAGGACTATTGGGCAGGAAAGCAGCCAGCTCTCCTGGCACAGAGCACAGGGAGGGTGCAGAGCTGGGGCTTGCTGGGTGCCTGCTTTATTCCTGCATTTACTGCTCTGTCCACCCACAGCAGCTCTGTTAGCAGCCTGCCAAAGTCCAAAAGGAGATGGTTCTGTGCTGCCATGCAGCTGTTGGCAGCTGAGAGCCTCCTGTTAGTGCTCATCCCTGTGTCAGTGTCCTGTGGGTGCTCTGCTGGTCCCCTGTGAGCAGGATGTGCCTCCAGCAGTTAGGCTGGGCATTGGGTCACTGCTCTGCCGTGTTTGTTTATCCTATCTGGGCTTCCATTCCCAGCTCTGCAGTGCAGAAAACAGCCAGATTTTCTTCTGTCAATGCTCAAGATCTGCCTGGGGAGGAGCAGCTGGGGCAGAAAGCCTGCATGGCCCCTCTGTTCTGTGCCAAAGCTCACAGTGCAAACCCGCTGTGTGTGTTGCTGCAGGTCAGAACCGCTTCCCAGGCTGCCGCTGCAAGACCCAGTGCAACACCAAGCAGTGCCCCTGCTACCTGGCTGTGAGGGAGTGTGACCCTGACCTCTGCCTCACCTGTGGGGCCTCAGAGCACTGGGACTGCAAGGTGGTCTCCTGCAAGAACTGCAGCATCCAGCGAGGCCTCAAAAAGGTATTGACAGCAGTGGGCTGCCTCAGGGCAGAGCTGACACACAGCTGCTGCTGCTGTGTGTGGAGGGGGAGCAGCTTCCCTGGAGATGCCAGAGTCTGGGAAAGAAGCTGCTCTGTCATGGGACTCTGCTGCACTTACTCTGGAGTAGGGACTGTAGATGTGAAAATCAGGAGGGATTGTGGATGTCAAAATCAGCAGATGGGAGTTACATGAGGAATGGTGAGAGCAAGAGAATGTATAAAGTGGCTCTAGAGGAAGATTTAGTCTTGAATTCTGCTGGTCAGAGCAAGGAATTGAGCATTTAAAAAAGGGAAATTCAGAGAAAGTTGCAAATCAGTGTGTGTCAGGTCCTGTGCAGCCCCATGTAATGGTGTAAGTCTGTAGGGAGCTGTGTCACCATAACAAGGGGATGCTGGATGGACACTGGCTCCCTGCTGCCCCCATGGACCTGTATTTTGTGAAGTGCTGTACCTGCCAGCTCTCTTCATTTCCTTTCATTTGGTTCCAGCATTTGTTGCTGGCCCCATCAGACGTGGCTGGCTGGGGGACATTCATCAAGGAGGCGGTGCAGAAGAACGAGTTCATCTCCGAGTACTGCGGGGAGGTCAGTGCTGTGCTGGGGCTGCTGGCCAGGCACACGGGGGCTGTGTGTGGTGGGAGAGCTTCCTCTGGCTGTGGGGTCAGCTGCCTTCCCTGGCTCTGCTGTGCCCATGGGCTCTGAGCAGGTCTGGACATGGAGCCCTGTGCTGTCTCAGTACCCCTGGCCTTCTGCTGTGGAGGAGTGTGCTGTGTGTGTGCTGCTGCCTGAGAGCTCTGCTCTGGCCCTGCCCCATCCCTGGGAGCCCTGGTGGGAGGGAGAGCAGGAGGGTGTTTCCAGGAGGCAGCCCTGGAACCTGGCTCAGCCCTCAGCTGCTGAGTCTCTCAAGGTGATCTCCCTCTACAGCTCATTTCACAGGATGAGGCTGACAGGCGAGGAAAGGTCTATGACAAGTACATGTCCAGCTTCCTCTTCAACCTCAACAATGGTAACTTCCTGACGTTTCCAAGGGTGGAGAGGCCAGGTGGGCAGGCTCAGCCCACCTCTTGCCTGGTGCCAGGCCTGGCCTTACACCATGGTTTCCTTCTCTTTTTTCTTTTTATAGATTTTGTTGTTGACGCCACTCGCAAAGGAAATAAAATCCGCTTTGCCAACCACTCGGTGAACCCCAACTGCTATGCGAAAGGTGAGGTCCCCCTGGCCAGCCAGGCCAGGCAGGACATGGTGTGTGAGAGCTGCAGCCCAGGCTGGGGCTGCACATCTCTGATGTTGCATCTCTGATGTTGCATCTCTGGTTGCAGTTGTGATGGTGAACGGAGACCACCGCATTGGCATCTTCGCCAAGAGAGCCATCCAGGCAGGAGAGGAGCTCTTCTTTGACTACAGGTACCTTGGCCAGCACCAAACTTGGCCTGCAGGGTTGACCCCACCTCTGTGCAGGTTTGTGGGGGCAGCATTGCTGCAGCCATGCCTTGTGTCCTGTAGGTACAGCCAGGCAGATGCCCTGAAGTATGTTGGCATAGAGAGGGAGACGGACATCATCTAAGCTCCGGGGTGGTTCTGGCACACCTTGCTGCTGCACCTTGTAAGCAATGCCATGTTTGCTTCACGCTGACATGACTGCTGCTGTTCCTGCTGCTGTGTGTGTCACAAGTGCTACTTTCCATCCAGACACCAGAGAGACTCGGGGCAGGAGTGTAAGCAGCCCCTGGGCCATGGCTGTCCCAGGGTGGGATCCCCTCTGCCCCAGCTGGCTGGGAAATGGGGACTGCCCAGCTGTGGCTGGAGTGGCACCAAGGGATGCCTGGGGATGGGAGAGCAGCACTATGCAATATGATACTTTGAGTAGGGGTGCCACTGAGCTGGGTAGAGAATGATGTTACAATCCCTGCCTGTTGTGACTCAGGGGGGGCTTCTCAGAAACCTTCCTTGGGCTTTGTGACCCCCTGGCCCTGGGGATAAAGGGGAAATATTCTCTGGCAGGGTGAGGTTTGGCCTTGCACTCCATGCAAAAAGGAAAGAAAAAAGCACTTTAAACTAACCCTCAGCTGGTGGCTGGGCCCTGTATTTTGGGGTGGAGGGACTGCAGGCATCCCAGGTGTCCTGCACCTGTCAGCACCTTTGCTGGGATGTTGCTCCAGGGCTGGGACAGGGCAGGCTGGATGGGGCTGGGCTGACCTGAAGGTTGGGGCTGTCCCCTGAGAGCCTCATACACCACCAGCCTCCTGCCTGGCCTGGTGCTGGGTGCTGGGCTGTGCTCCCACTGTCCAGGGCTGGCTTCCCAGGGTGACATGGGGAGCCTGACTGAGCCCTGACCTGGCTCCAGGCCCCCAGCCCACTCCCAGCTCTTTAGTCCAGGAACACACAGAGCTCCTGGGTTTGCCTGGGGCCCAAGCCCTCCCTGGCCCAGCCCTCACGTACTTTCCCAGTCCCCTGCCACGGCAGGCCAGGCTGTGTGTCTGTCCTTCCTGTTGTCCCCTGGAGCATGGAGGTGTTTAGGTGTGTCTGGAGCAGTGCTTGTATCCCAGCACCTGCCTGAGCCTTGCTCCCTGCCACCTCCATCCAGCCAGCTCCTGCCAGCCCTGCTCTTGCCTAAGCGTCTTCTGCCACTTTGGCCATATCTGCACTATGCCAGGCTTGTGTCTGTGGTTTGTTGACGGTGAATAATGGTAATAATAATGCACTTTAAATAACATGGCTTGTAGCCTTTGTCATAATAAAGTGGTAGCAAAGACCCTCCCTGGCTCCTGGCCTCTGTTACCCTGGGCACCAGCCTGTCCACAGACTGTCCCCTCCCTGCTGGGCTCTGCCCAGCTGTCCCCAACGTGGCTCCCAGGGTCCAGGGGGACAGAGTGACCCGGTGCTGCCAGCTGCCTGATCACACTGGCTCAGGGTGGGAAGTGGGCAGAGCAGGACATGATGTGTGTGTGCAGCAGCAGCTGAGCTGCCTCTAGCCCCGGCTCCCTACACCCTCCCTCTCACTCCTGGACCAGGAATTGCTGTTGCCAATGTGGTGCCTCCCTTGGTGCAGGCTGAGCCAGGGTGGGAGGAGAGGATCTGCCCAGGCTGCCAAGGTGAAGGCTGGGGAGTGTCAAATGCCATCATTCTGCCTTTATTTGATTATCTTCACATCTCATTCAAAAGAACAGACTTTTTAAAAATAAAGTGCCCAGTGGAGCCAGGCCTTTGGGTAGATAAATGCATATCTGTAACATTGTCTTACCACAAACACAGCAAGTGAACAGGAGCTTTCCCTGGGCTGGAGGTAATCGGCAGGACTGGCACTTCGTACAGAGAAGTAGCAAACTACAGACCACGTACCACGACACGCGGGGGCCTCCCTCCCGCGGGAGCTTCCGCTTGGTTTTTTATACAAACCGAGAGAATAAAAAAACCAGAGTGTAGTAGAATATCCAGCAACAAAAAATGGTAGAAAGGATCTGTACCTGATTTATGAAAGCAGCATCTCAGCAAGGTGCGGTGGCGGCATGCGCGGCGCCGGTGTTGGAGTATTGCTGGGCAGCGCGGCCGGGCGCGGCCGGCGCTCGTGGCTCTGCGTGGCGCTGGCGAAGCGAGCAAAGCAGCGGGTCAGCTACACGGGTGGCAGCAGCAGAGGGGTGCCCCCGGCCAGAGGGAGGGTGGGCACCGGGCCTGGGGCTCCCCTACACAGGCCAGGCAGGGTTTGGCAGCTGGAGGCCTCCGGCGTGGGGGCTGTCGGTGTATCCGGGGCGAGCGAGGCTGGGGCTCTGCGGATCGTGGCCGCGCTCCGGGGCCGGGCGGTGGCGCTCGGTCCAGTGCCATTGGGTCAGTCTGAAGGCGGGTGTTGGCAGTTCAGGTGTGCTCGGCCTTTTGGTCCCGCGGCGCTCGCTCATTCCCGGGCGGCTCCCGGGGCTGTGAGCCCGTCCCACCCCCGGCCCCGTTAGTCCCCTCTCGGCTCCTCCAGGATCTGGGGCAGGTTCTGTTCCTTGCGGGCCGCCGACGGTTTGGCGGCACCGCCGTAATCCTGGATGGCCTTGGGCTCGTTGGTGTGGTAAGAGCCCTTGTAGCGGTGGTGGTAGAAGTAGAGCAGCACCAGCAGCCCTGACAGCAGCAGGAGCAGGAAGATCACGACTGCGGGAAGAGACGGCAGTGAGGGATTGGAGAGGGACCACGCGGCTTGCCAGTGGGGAATAGCAAACAGAGGCTTCACTTACACCCGATGATGATCCCAACCCAGCCGTCGTCATGCACGTGGGGGAACTCTGCAGAGACAGAGGAGGCAGCTGAGACCAGGCTGCAGCAAGGTCTCATGCTGGAGCTTCCCTTCTGCAGCTGGTGCTTGACGAGGGCTCCATCCCCACCAGGGTCCCACCACAGCACCCACCTGTGGCCATGTACCAGGGGTCCATCTCAGGAGGGATAAGGAGGGTGCTGAGGGGGAGCATTGAGGCACAGCTCGACTCCACCAGTTCTCCCCGGATGCTGTAGGGCCGCAGGGGACTGGTGGGGTGGAAGATGGCTTTGAGGGGCACGAGGGTGTTGAATTTCACCCCTGAGAGGCAGCCTGAGAAGCCAGGTGTGTTGTAGCGCTGGATCTCTGGGTCAATCACGCCAGTCTCTGTGGGGCCACAGAAAGAGATCATTCATCCTTCTCAGAGGGCAAGGGCCATGCTGTGCAGAGGAAATCCCAGAGACCCCAGCATGGGCAGGACCCAGCTCACCCATCACACGACCCAGGTACAGGTTTTTGGGCGAGTCCAGCTTGCTGTCCACAAACAGGGAAAACTGCTGCTCCATGACGGGGAGATAGTCCACCTGGGAGGAAGGTGCACAGCATCAGTGCCCACAGAGCCACCCTGCCCATGCCCCCTCCCAGCCTGACCTGAAGCCCCCAGGCCCCACTGGGAGGGTGCCCCAACCCAAACCTGGGTGTAGAGCGTGCGGTGCAGGCGGGTGATGTTGACACGGTGGGGCCGCCCGTCTGTCACTGGTTTGTTGGTGAGAGTGAAGACGTAGGGGCTGGTGCCCAGCTGGTAGCGCAGCTGCAGGCTCCCTGTGGGCAGCACGGGGCTGTCAGCAGGGCTGGACCTCTCAGTGGGCACGTCCAGCCCATCTCTAGGCTTGGAAAGTGGCACCCACAGGGCAGGGGGCCTTGCCCTCACCGTCATCCTTGATGAGCACGGCCATGTAGTCCTTGACGAAGGTGCTGACGTAGAGCAGCACGGCAGGTGCTGAGGTGGTGCTGAAGCTGAAGCTGACCTCCTCGCTGGTGAGGTTGTAGCCAGGCAGGGGCTGCCAGGGGCTGCTCACAATGCTGGCGAACTCCCGGGCGGCGTACAGCGACATGGGCAGGATGTTGTACCGCACCCAGGTGCCCTCCTCGAAGTACCCACCGATGTCTGGAGAGAGCCCGCGGGGTGAGGGGGGCGCCGGCTCCTCGGCCCTCCCAGCCCGCGGAGCGCTGCACTCACCGTGGTTGCAGAAGGGCCCGGTGAAGGCGGAGACGCTGCAGTTGCAGGTGTAGTGGCTGTAGCGCTCCACGCAGAGCCCGCTGTTCTGGCACGGCACCGGCGGGTCCTGGCAGTAGCCGGTGCAGTTGACCCGCACGCCCTCTGTCTCGTTGGCTTTGCCCTCCAGGTTGAGCGTGACCCCGTTCATCCACAGCCCCCGCAGGCACCCCAGGAACGGGCGCATCTTGTGCTCTGCTGCGCCTGCAGTGGGGCCAAGACTGAGTGCCCTGTGGCACATGAGGACCCGGGGGTGCAGGGACGTGGCCAGGGGCTCTCACCAACATAGAGGGGCCGGTCAAATTCCAGGCGGACAAAGCTCTGTGGGGGGAATGGCCGCACCACCCAGGGCAGCTTGTCCACCCGCAGCCGGGCCAGCTTGACGTTGAGCTCAGCCTTCACCTGGTGCCACTCATCGTCGTTCCAGGGTACCACCGACCGCACCGTCAGGTTCTCGTCCCCGTTCCCGATGTCAAATATAAATGCCACGTCCCTGGTGGCTGCAAGGACATGGTGCTGAGAAGAGACCCCTGCCCGTCTGCCCCCAACAACCCTGCACCTTCTGCCCCCCCGTACTGTTGAGCTCAATGCGGATGTAGTTTCGGTAGCCTGGGTTCTCCAGGAAGACTCCAGACTGGGCAGTGGTCTTGAAGTAGAAGGAGATGTCCAGGCTGTGGTTGGCTTGGAAGGTGGGGAAGATCAGGGCTGTGCCCCTGTTGAAGGAGACGGTGTTCCAGGTGTTGCCTGTGGGGAGCAGGAGGGGCAGTGAGGGGTGGGCAGGGTCCCTCCATGTGGGACACCTCCATGTAGGCACTCTGCAGGCAGGGAAGTTCTGTGGGGCCGCTCACTTACGGTCTCCATAGCACCGTAGGGGCCCCAGCACAAACTGGGCTTCAGAGCCAGTGCGGTTGGTGTCTCCAACCACAACCTGGGTGACGGGCAGGTGGTCCACAAAGGTCAGCAGACCCTTGTCTGTCCTCCTGCAAATGTGAGCGCATCAGAGTGACCATGAGGTGTTTCTGTCCCTTCGCCAGCCCCCAACCCTGTTACCCCCATCTGAGTGCCCCAGAGTCTGTGCCCCCCATGTCTGCAGTCCCCACCCCACAGCTCCTGTTGCACAGCTGCCACCACTCACCAAATCGCATGGTCGGCATCACAGTTGCAGAAGTACTGGGGGTCAGCACAGTTCTTGTCCAGCCCGCAGGCGCAGCGCTGGATGCCCGGGCTCGAGCCCCCCCAGTAGTAGTGCCGCTCGTCGTTCCGCCCCATCCAGAAGCTGAAGGGCAGCCCGGCTGCAGGGACAGAGGAGGGTCAGGACATTGTCCCGTGTCACAGCCCTGCAGTGCAGCCATGCAGCACCGACCCACAGCCCTGCAGTGCAGCTGTGCAGCACCGACCCCCTTCTCCCGGCGCTCACAGGGGGTGTTGAGCAGGCGGGAGTTGTAGCAGTGCAGCTCAATGCGCTGCTCGCAGTACTCAGAGGCGTTGGCCAGGGCTGAGACCTCGGCCCAGGAGGCATTCCAGTACTCCACGGCCCCCAGGTAGGGCTGGTCCACGCTGGAGCCCGTCACCCGCGTGGCGTAGTGACGGTTGTGCCGGATGATGGTCCACGCTCGGTCCTCTGCAGTGAGAGGGGAGCTTTAGGACTTGATTCCTAGGACGCCCCTGCCCCAGGGCATCAGACAGAGGTCCCCTCTGCCCTCCTGCTGCCCCCACCTCGTATGTCACAGTACACCGTGAAGGGTTTCAGTGGCCCACTGCCATCTGGGTCGATGGTGTAGTTGCCTGAGGTCTTCCCGCTGACCCGGTAAGCATCACACGTTTCCTTGTAAAGGGCTGGAAGAGAATAATGGAAAGGAGGTCAGTGCAAGGGAGACACCAGGCAGGAGTAGGGGCTGCAGGTGCCCCTACTGTCCCTGACCCACGAGGCTCCAGGCTCACATTTGTGGCAGGTCTCCCCCTTGTATCCCGTCAGGTCGCAGATGCACATGAAGTCATCCCAGGACTGGATACAGCGGCTGTCATGCTCACACAGGTTGGGGGTGCACCTGAGGGCACAGAGAGCTCCTGTCCCAGCACCAGCACAGCCCCCAGTGTCCCCCACTCCCAGGCAGCACCCTCACCCCGGTCAATACCTGTCTGTGATCCCACAGACGTTGAAGAACACGTTGTGGTACTGTGCCAGCCGGTGCAGTGCCAGCAGCTCCACGTCCACGGGCTGCATGTCTACGTTCAGCATCTGCAGGCAGCCGTGGAAAGCCGTCTGGTTCGACCTGCACCCAGTGACTGAAGCTGGTTTGGGGCAGCCTGCAAGAGAGATGGGGGTGAGCAGCCCCCAGGCACCCATTGCCCCAGACCCTGCCCTGCTGCCCACCTCCAAAGAAGTACTGGCTGCCAGTGCGTAGCTGGAAGGGGTGCGCCACCCGGAACTCAGCACCATCATCATCGTCAATGGTCACCACAGCTGAGCCCTCCCGTGCCACCAGGTGCACCGAGTGCCAGAAGCCATCATTCAGGTGGTGCCCTGTGCAGAGAGGTGAAGGGGGATAGAATATGAGTAAATAAAGGTAATATAGAAAGTAATCTTACCCCCTAAAGAGTTGCAGCTGGGTTAATTATTAAAGATTAGGAGCAGGCCTGATTTTAACAGGCCACAGCTGTAGCTGATAATAAAAGGAGTGTTATAAAAGAGTGGATTGGTTGGTTGAGGGGAACTGGAGTTAGTTGGCTACTGTGAAAAGAAGGACAAGTCAGTGCTTAGAGGAGCTGCCTATGAGAAACATCAAGGAGATACGAAACTATCAATTTGGAACCCTTGCAATATAAAAACAACAGAGAGGAAGGTGCTTGGGGACGCTCCACTGCCAGCCTGACCCCCCAGCCCACCTGCAGCAAACTCCAGCTTCTTCTTGCCAGGCTGGGCGATGGAGACATTGACCTGCCCCTCGCTCAGCACCATCTCCAGGGAGCCCAGGCGGTCGGAGAAGCCGGTGTAGAGCAGGAGGCCCACGGTGTCCCAGGAGCGGAATCGGAAGCTGACGGCTAGGCGGTTCCTCCGCGGGATCCCCGGCACCTGCACGTAGTTGTTGATGCCGGCGAAGGTGATGGGGCTGGTCAGCTGGTCCTGGCAGTAGTGGCCCACTTTGCCCTGGGGGTGACCATGAGAGGGGTGAGGAAGGGAATGTCCCCCTCTCATCCCCGCAGTGCTGGCCTCAATCATGCCCAATTGATCCAAATGCCTGGCAGAGCCATGCGGGTGCCCCAGGCCAGGGACAACCTTGCAGGGTCAATCTGGCACCGCCTGGCTGAGCATGGAGGCTGCCTGGCCCCACATCACCCCACAGCAGGCAGGGAGAGGGGGCACCCCACAGTGGGGCTAAGGACACCCAGGACAGGGTCCCCCATAGCAGGGAGAGAAGGGGCCACCCCCCAGGCTGGACCTCAAAGCGAATGTTGGGCCGCCGGTGCCGGGCCAGGTCGGCGACGTTGACCCCGTTGAACATGATGTTCTCCACACAGCCACGGAAGTTCTGCCGGTACGTGAGGTGCTGCTTATCGTGGTCGATCACCCCTCCAAAGAACACCTGGCAGGCACAGGTAGGGTGTCAGCCCCTCTCTGGAGGACACCATCAACACCCTGGCAGCCCCTGCCCTGCGCACCCACCTCAGTTTCAAGGTCGAGCTGGTCGAAGGTGCCGCGGCAGCGGAAGCGCTTGACCTCCCCGTCCAGCGTCAGGTTGACGTAGTGGCCCAGGCGCTCAATGTGCAAGGAGTGCCAGTGCTGGTCATCCAGCAGGCTGCCCACGGCCACCGTGGTGTGGCCCTCAGTGGCGTGCAGTGGGCTGCTGCCTGGGGAGGACCAGCATCAGCCCGTGGCCCCCTGGCCCCACGCCCCCAGCCCCTGGTCCCGGCTCACCTAAGCTGATGTGCAGCAGGAGCTGGGCCTGTTTGAGCTCCACTGTGATGTAGTCACCCTGGGAGCCCTCCCCGTGCATCAGCACCCCATCCTGCTCCAGTGTCTTGAAGTTGAAGGAGATGTCATCCTCGAAGGTGCTGACCCTCTTGGCTCGGAAACGGTAGGAGATGGCATCGTCCCCGTCAAAGTAGAGCACGTGGGACCCTGGGGAGAGCAGAGCAGCCCCAGCCATGTCACTGCCTGCAGCAGCAGGTGCCCTGGTATGGGGATCACACCCTTCTGCTGCCATGGCTGCAGGGTGTTTGGGCACAACCCCCTCTGAGAGAGCTTTGCCAGAGCCAGGGTCCCACCCACCAGGCAGGGCTGCTGGAGCCCCTGGCCAGGTACTCACGGTAGGGGCAGCCATAGAGGCCCAGGCGCAGCCCAATCTTCCCCCGCGGGTTCCAGGCCACGGGAATGATGCGAATGTACCGTGCCAGGATGGGGTAATGCAGGTCATGCCGCACCACCCCGCTCTCGTTCACGTTCCCAAAGAATGTCTGGGGATGAAGGGGCACTGTCAGCACCTTGCTCCAAGTCAGGGGTCTCTACCCACCTCAGAGAGCCCCTCCCACCCCGGGGTCCCCCCTACCCAGTTGCTGCCCTGCTGGAAGAAGGGTTTCCAGCTGGTGGGGTGGTCTCCATAGAGCACAATGTAGCGTGTGAGCCAGTCGTAGGTGTTGAAGGTTCCCTGCGTGGCCACGGCGTTGATCCGGTGCTTTTGCATCAGGTCGATCTGGAGCCAGGGCTGCTTGTCGCGGGGGTCGGGGGACCAGCCGCTGGTGCCTGCGGGGGGAGCAGCTCAGCTCCTGCGGCACCACCACAGCACCCGACCCGGCCCCTCAGCCCCGCGAGAGGCAAAACCCGGCCGGGGACACCCCCTGCCCACCGCCCCTGCGGGGGGACTCACTGTGCAGACGGGCGAAGCTGGCCGAGTAGAAGATGTTGTATCTGGAGGAGGCACCGATGGAATAGGAGTAAAGGGGAGCAACGAGCTCATCATAGCAGGGTCCTGAGGGGAGAATGGAGTTGGGGGCGGCCTCGGAGCACCGAGCTGGGCAGTGTCCCTGCGCGGACCCCGAGGGCTCCCGAGGGCCGGCGGAGCGGCGGGCCCGCTGTGCTCTCCCCTCCCACTGCAGCGGAGCTGACACACCTCTGCGGGCCCGGCGCCGGCACCAGCCGCCTCCGCACTGACGTGGGCGACGGGACCCCCGCTCTGCCCCGCCCCGGCGGGGAACGATCCCGCGTGGGATCCCGGGGGATCCCGTGCGAACCCTCGCGGTACCGGCAAAGGACCCTTCGGAGGGGCCGGGGTCCCGAACCTCTTTCAGGGTCCCTTACCGGGTCGGACGGAGCGCGGGGAGCTCAGGAGCATCCCCAGCTCTCACTGTAGGATCCGTGCTGCATCAACCCCCGGCCCACCGCCCCCCGACTCTGCCCTCGCCGGTACCACCGACCCTCGCCTCGATGCCCCTTCCCCCAGGCCCCGGGGAAGGGGTCCCAGGCGCCGTCTCAGGGGGCCACGGGGAGCTGCCCGGTGCCACCAGGGCCTCGCCGATTCCCGTTCCCGAGCGGCTGCCCCAGCCCCGGTGCGGGGTCGGGCCCGGTGCAGCCCCGCGGCGGCGCTGACCGAGGTGCTGCCGGCAGAGCCCGCAGGTCCCGCGGGGCGTCCCCGCTCTCCGCGGCATTCCGGGGCGTTCCGGGGCATCCCGCATCCTCGGGACGTCCCCGTTATCCCGGTTGTCCCCAGAGGCTGCGGCCGGCGGGGGGGCTGCGGCGGGGCCGCCCCGGGCGGGGCGCGGTCGGCGGGAGAGCCGGGACGGCCGCGCCCGGCGGTGACCTTGGGGACGGTGCGAGCAGGAGCAGCGGAGCATCCCGAGGGATGCCGGGGGTGCCCGGGAAAGAAGAGGGGACGCCCGAGGGAACGGAGGATGCGGGGACCGCTCGGGGATGCGCGGACGGGGCGGCGGGCGCGGTCCCGCAGTGCGGAGCGGCCGCTGCCGGGACTGCGGTCCCACTTACGTGCGAGGCAGCCGGGACCGGGGCGCAGGAAGCCGGCGCAGGCGGCGAGCAAGAGCCCGAAGAGACGGCGGGCGCTCATGCTGCGCGCCCCGAGCCCCTCGGCGCCGCCGCTCCCGGTGCTGCGGCGGAGCGGGGCCGGCGGCTCCGCCCACGGGGCGGGGGGGAACCGGGCCGGGCCGGGCGCGGCGCAGAGTCCCGGCCGCCCCCGGGAGATGCTCCGCCCGGGAGCTCGATTTCCTAGCTCCTCGCACGGCGAGCGGCACCGGGCTGTACCGGGGCTGTGTCAGTGCGGTACCGGGGCACGGGGAGGCTGTGCCGGAGCTCCTGGCGGTGCCCGGTCCCAGCCGCCGCTCGGGGAAGGTCGGAGCGGTGCCCGCAGCCCCCCCGCAGCAGATGTGGAGGGTTTGTAATCAAGCCGTGGATTAAGGCCTGCAGGTCTCGGGGTCGCCGCTCTCTCCAGTAGTGCAGAAGAAGGGATTTAGTTCGTGTCTGCTCTCAAACACCCCCAGACGCCCACAGAGGGGGTGGGGGGGCTGGTGCCTGCGTGCCCTACATACACCTAGAGCCCCGAGGGAGCAGGAGCCCTGCAGTCCTGGCAGCCTGGAGAAGTCCCAGGGGATGGGGATGTCCCAGCAGCTGCTGGCTCCAAGCAGGAGCAGGAGCAGGAGATTGATCCAGGCCCCCGGGACAGGGATGCCCCAGCAGCTGCTGGCTCCAGGCAGGAGCAGGAGCACGGCCAGGCTGTGCCCAGCTCTGCACCGGAGGCTCCAGACCTGGCAGAATGTGCCAGGCTGGCTGCCCAGGCATCAGCTGGAACAGCCGGGGCCAAACTTCCTTCCTGCCCAGGGAATGAGAGAGAATAGAAAGCCCCAGGTGTGGAGGGATGTGGGACACCTCGCAGTGCACCAGTTCTGCTATCAAGAGCTGGAACTGTGAGCTGGGGACGTTGTCACCCTCCCTCTTGTCCCCCAGACCTGGCAGTGCCCTCAGGTCCATCCCAGGAGAGGCAGAGCCCCCCTGGCCTTATCCTGACACCCCGGGGGCTGCCTGCTCTCAGCCCCGTGTCCTGACCCTGTGCTGGGTCAGATCTGTGACAGCCCCAAGAGGGACGTGTAGAATCCCTGCTCTGCACCCACAGACTGGCCCCAGGACCCTCCTCCCTCCCCTTCCCCCCAAATGCAGGGTGCAGCAAGGCACCCCCAGAGCCAGCACAGGGCAGAGATGTGCAGGTAGCACCCCTGCACTGCAGAAAGAGCAGGAGAGGGGGAAGAGACTCTCCAGCAAAGAGCTCTGGGGATCCCCTGGATGCTGGGGGCACCTGTGCTGGCTGCTCTCCATCCAGCAGCCCCACAGCCTCACAGAGATCCTGTCTGCAGGCAGCAGGAGGGCCGAGGGCAGGGTGGAGATAAGCCATGGCAAAGACAGCTGTAGCTGGGAGAAAGGGGGATTGAGGGATTATGGAGCCCATCAAAGCTAGGGATCAGTCTTCTCCCCCCTGAGGAGAGGAAATGGGGTCTCTGCCCCACAGCAACTAATCTGCTTTTTAATGAGGAGCTGGGAATTGTGTTGTCAACAACCAGCAACAGGCGTGCCCAGCACTGTGGGGATGCAGCACCAGGCTGGGAGCCCTGGGTGAGTGCCCTGCACCAGCAACCACGCTTGCCACCAGGAAACGACAACCCCAGACCAGAGAGGGCTCTGCCAATCCTGCCTGAGGAGCACACACCCACGGCTGCCCGTGCCCAGCCCACAGCAGCCTCACTCTGTTCATTGGCACCATTCTCTCTGGTCCTGCAGAAGCCAACAACAGCCCTGGGCTGGGCTGGGGTTTCCTACATGTGCTGGATGCCCTCAGCCAGACCCTGCTCCCCTGGCTGCGTGCTCCCAGCTTTGTCCTGCACACCCTCATGACAGAGACTGAGCAGAGCTACTATTTCTGTCCCCAGCATGCAGATGTAAAAGATGAACAGAGTAAAAGATTCATTACAGCTCCACAGTGGGGTCACACCTGCCACCTTTCTTCATTCTCAGTATCACGAGCTTCACGTAGTGAAACCAGAGGTTAGAAAGAGCTGAGACAGCAACAGCTTCAGACTCAGAGGCCAGGAGAAAGGCTCTGCTGTGCAATGACAGAGCAGGTAAGGGGGCTCCAGGGCGAGGGGTTTGCTGGGAGCCAGGCAGGACCCCCCTATCACTGGCTTTTCTTTGTTTTTTAGTGAGTCCTGTGGGTTTAGACTGAAAGGTAAAATCCTGGGGAATCAGGGCGGTGCCTGGTGCTCCAGGCCCTGAGCAGCAAAGGGTCTGGAGGAGCTGCTGGAGAGTCAGCCTGCCCTGGCACTGGGTTCTGATCCCAGTTGTGGCCCCAGAGCAGTTGAGGGACCCAAGCCCAGCTCGGGCTCACTGACAGGAGCCGGAGTGAAATTACTGATATGAGGCTGTGATGAGTCAGAGAGTGTCATATCCTGATCTCCAGATCAGTGGGGTCCCAACTGAGCAGTACCAGGCTGCAGCACTGTCCTGCTGCCCTGAGGGGTGAGCTGGGAGATGGGAGCACTGTGCTCCCTGTGTGAGGCAGGAGCTCCCTATCTGGGAACAGGACCTGGCACTGCAAGGCTGTGCCCACTCTGGGGTCCCCAGGGAGGTGCGTGGGGGCTTTGGGCACCTGGGGATGCTGGTGTGGATCCCAGGACTCAACTGCCCAGGGCCATGGTTGGGTGCTGAGCCCCAGAGCAGCTCCCTGGTACGTGAAAGGGGATTCTGTGGGATAAGGTGTTGTGCTGGGGATGTGGTGGCTGCAGTCACGTCCCTCCACCAGCTCTGCTCTGCAGAAGCTGCTCAGGAAACCTCTGAGGTCACTGTTACACACTCTGAGCACGGCAAAATAAACTGCTGCGGGTGGGTGTGAGATGGAAACAAAACCCGCAGGAAGGGCCAGGACGAGAGAGCGGCACCTGGGATGGGGCTCCCGTGGTGAGGGCGGGTAGAGAAGGGCTGCCCTGGGCGTGCCCTGGGTGTGCCCCGGGCCCCCAGCGTGAGGCTGGGGGCAGAAGGGCTGTCCCAGGGGTGGTTCTGAATCCCCCGGCCGGGCCACCCCTGCCCAGCCTCCCTCTGCACAGGTGACTCCCAGCCCCTTCCCAATAGAGCTGATGGCCAGCGCTGACTTCTACCCCTGGGAGGACGTGAACTCGGGCGAGGCCAGCATGCTGCCAGAGCTCTGTGAGAAGGAGGCAGTGCAGGGCTTCGCCCGCACCTTCCAGCCCGCCGTGTACCTGCTGCTCTCGCTGCTGGGCACAGCGGGGAACGGGCTGGTGCTGCTCACACACACTCGCTACCGCCAGGCACGCAGCATCAGTGATGTCTGCATCCAGCACCTGGCTCTGTCCGACCTCCTGCTGCTCCTGACGCTGCCCCTCGCCATCACGCTGCAGGGCTGGTCCGCGGGCACAGCCGCCTGCAAGGCGCTGCAGGGTCTCTACGCCCTCAACTTCTACAGCGGCTTCCTCTTCCTCACCTTCATCAGCGTGGATCGCTACGTGGCCATCGTGCGGGTGCCGGCCGCCTGCCGCCTGCGGCCCCGGGCTCGCCGGGTCGGCTGCCTGGCAGCGGGGCTGGCCTGGGGGGCGGCCGCGCTGCTGGCGCTGCCCCAGTTCATCTACAGCCAGGCGGAGCAGCACCACGAGCTCCGCCTCTGCCGCGTGGTGTTTCCCCGCGAGGTCTCACGGGCAGCCCGCGGTGCCACCAACCTGCTGCAGGTGCTGCTGGGCTTCGCGCTGCCCTGCCTGGTGATGACGAGCTGCTACGCGGCCGTGGCACGGACGCTGCTGGCCAGCCGCGGTGCCCAGCCGCAGCGGGCTCTGCGGGTGCTGCTGGCCCTGGTGCTCGTGTTCGTGGCCCTGCAGCTGCCCCACAGCCTGATGGTGCTGCTGGACGCGGCCGAGCTGCTGCTGCCCTGGGAGATGAGCTGCGCGCAGAGCCGCCGCAAGGACCTGGCGCTGCTGGTCACGGGCGGGCTGGCGTACCTGCGCTGCTGCCTCAACCCGCTGCTCTACGCCTTCCTCGGGCAGCGCTTCCGCCGGGAGCTGCGGCGGCTCGCCAGCGATGCCGGCTGTGTGGGGTCCCTCAACCGGCGCTGCTCCGGCCGCTCCAGCCCCCGCCGGCGGGCATCGCTCTCCAGCTACCTGGACGTGATGTAGGAGCCCGGTGCCGCGGGGTTCGGTGCCTCCGCCACGCACCCGGGACAGCCCCGGTGAGCAGCGGGACGCGGGCAGCACCGGAGAGTCCCCACGGCGCCTGCACACGCCTGGGGAGAGGGGAGAGCAGTTCAACATCGCCTGCACGCCCTGCGAGTGCCCGCACTGCCCGGCGGGGCTGCGGTCCCTGCAGTGTCACCGTGCGGTGTTTGAGGGCTCCGGTGAGCCGGCTCGGTGGGTGCAACACTGGGGCCAGGCAGGCAGGTGGTTCTCACTCTCACAATAAACCCCGAACGAGTTGGTTCTCACTCTCACAATAAACCCCGAACGAGCCGTTTCCAGTCTCACTATAAACCCCGAACGAGCCGGTTCCCACTCTCACAATAAACCCCGAACGAGTCCCGGTGGGTGAGCGCGGTCTCCGCGCGGGGGTTTTGCGGGGCTCCGTGGCCACGGGCACCGGCGGGCGGTGCCTGCAGGAGGCAGCAGAAGCTCACGGCTCCTGGTCGCCCTCTGCTCGTCCCCGCCGCTGGAGGGACACGGAGCTCCCGGGCAGGGGACAGCAGAGACCCACCCCATGCCGGACAAACCCTCCTTGTGTCCTGCACCCCATGGCGGGGCAGAGGGAGGTTTTTCTCCCTTCCTTGCTCCCCCCACGAGCTCCCGTGCCACGGCACATCCCGGCCCCGAGGCTCTGCGGCACCAGGGTGCTGCGCTGGGGCTGGCCCGGCCCGGACACGTGGCGACCAACGCATGAGCACGGGCTAGGACATGGCGAGCGACACTTGTCCGACGGGCTGGCACACGGTGCCATGGGCCGGCAGCGCCAGTGTCCCATCACCAGGCCTGGGTAAGGAAACGCTCCACAGTGAAAGAACAGGACTGGGCTTGGCTGTGGTGCAGCTGCTCATGGAGCCTCCCAGCAGAGCTGAGCATGCAGGAAAGAATCTCCTGGTCCTGCTACTTCCTGCTCACCCCTTGTTCTGTTTGGGATTAGCCCAGGGCTCGGCTGGAAGAAGCCATTCCAGAAGCTTCACCTACTGCTGGGCCAGAAGCAGGTTCCTGCTGACTCAGCAGCCGCAGACGTGGGGTCATGGGCCTCTGTCCCCCACAGCCCTCGGTGGGGATCAAGAGCCAGATTCGGGCAGTTCTTGGCCACACAGCACAGCTGCCCCTGCTGCCTGTGGTCCGGGGTGGTCCCGCTCCAGCCCTCCAATGTCCCCACAGCTGGTGGCTGGCCTGGCTGCACAGCCGGCCCCACACCAGGGGCTCAGCCCCAGGCACAATCCCGAGCCGGCTGCGTGGGAGGGGAGCTGGCAGCGGGAGCTTCCTGCCTGCACTTCCCAGCAGCCACAGGCTCCCAGGGACGGCGCTGACCCGACAGCGGAGGCACAGCCAGAGCCTGAGCTCCCGGGGCTTCGGGAGCGGGACCAGGGCCTGGACACTGCCACGGCACCCATGCCCTCTGCCACTGGGCAGAGCCGGGGCTGAGCTGAGCCACACAGCGGTGGCACCACCATGAACGCCTCCCACCAGCTCCTGGGTGGAAAGTCGCTATGAGGGCCTGCAGGACAGGCCTGCCTGGGCATGGTGCCCTCCTGCCCGCTGTGTCCTTCTGCCCATCGTGTCCTCTTCCCCACGGTGTCCTCCTGTCCATCATGCCCTCCTGCCCATCATGTCCTCCTGCCCACGGTGCCCTCCTGCCCGGACACAGAGCCCATGGTGCCCTCCACCCCACGGTGCCCTCCTGCCCACGGTGCCCTCCTGCCCATAATGCCCTCTTGCCCACGGTGCCCTCCTGCCCGAGCACCGAGCCCACGGTGCTGCCCGCTGGCACAAGCTTGGCTGAGTCGCCATGCTGGGACAGGCGCCAGCGCTGCAGGAGAGCAGCGCACGGTGCGGGTGCCGCGGGGCAGGGCAGGGGCCCGTGTCCGGTGCCGGTGCCCACACCGGGCGCAGGCGGCGCTCAGTGACGGTGCCCCCGTGATGAGCCGAGGGTACCCGGTGCACCCTACCGGCGTCGGCGGCTCCGGGAGCGCCGTACCCAGCGCAGCCCGGCCCCGCGCTGCCCCCGCCCCGCCGTGACGCACCGGCGGCCCCGCCGCCCCGGGCGGGAGCTCCGCCCCGGGCCGCGCGCGGCGATTGGCGAGGCCCGGTGACGCGCGGCCCGGCCCGCCCGGGGCGGCGGCGGGGCCGGCGGCCGGTGCGCGGGGCGGGCCGGTCCCGTCGCGTCCCGGTGCCGTCCCGTTGGTGTCGGCGGGGCGATGCCGTTCCCGGGCGGGCTCTGGTGGCTGCTGTGCTGTCGGCGGGGCTTCACGCTGCTGCGGCGGGACTACGGCGAGGCGGAGCGGGAGGCGGACGGCGAGGCCGAAGAGGAGGAGGAGGCGTCCTTCGAGCTCCGCGCTCACGGAGACCAGGTGGGGCCGGTACCGGCGCCGGGACGGCCACCGGGAGGAGCGCGGACGCGCTGCCGGGGCGGTCCCGCGGGGTGCGGGGTGCGTCGCTCCGGTGGGTGCGGGAGAGCCGCAGCCCGGGGAAGCTCCGGGCGGGCGCGGAGGTCCCGGGCCCGCGGGGCAGGACCGGCCGTCCCTCTGGGTGCTCCGCTCCGGGCTGCCCGCTCCTTAGGACGGGAGCCGCGGGGTACCGGGTTCCGTGCCAGACCCGCGGCGGGAGCGGACCGGGGCTGTCCCGGGAGCACGTGCCGGCCGCGGGGAGCGGGCCTGGATCTCCCCTCTCCGGCTGCTTCCTCTCTGCAGGGAAACGGAGCGGCGGAAACCGGTGCTTCCTCCGGCCGGGCTGCGTGTGCGGCGGCTGATAGCGCGGGCTGCGGGGGAGCTCCCGGGGCTCTGTCCCGCCGCTCTCCTGCACCGAGAGCCGTGGATCCCAGCCCGGATTCGCGGGGCATAGGGGGTGGTGACTGCTCGGTCCCGCTCGCTGTGGCCCCTCTGCCCTGCCCGCTGCGGGGGCTGCAGCACGGCCCTGGCTCCGTCGGTCCCTCAGCAGCAGGTCCCAGCCCGTGGGGACAGTGACAGGGCTGGAGCTGGGCCCTCTGGGGACTGACTGGTGGCAGTGCCAAGGGCACAACTGCGTAAGGAACCGTCTTTGGGCTTCCCACATCCCATGGGCCGCGCTGGCTCCGGGCTGGCGTGGGCGACTGGTGACGCCAGCTCCCCCGAGAGCCCTTTGCTGTGGCCAGGGGGTCCTTGGAAAGCCGCGGTGTCAGCCGGCCCTTGGTGGGAGCGTGGGAGCAGCTCCCCTGGCCCTGCGGCCGCAGCTCCTCTGCTGTTTATTTATATCCCTGAGAAAGAGCCGGCTGCCACCGCTGCCTCCTGAGCAGAAAGCAGGCACTGCCTGCAGGCTGCAGCCCTGAGGAGCGTGTGAGGCCCTCCTCTCCCAGCGGGACAGTGTCTGGCGCTGCTGGCCCTGTGCATGGGCACCAGCACTGTGTGACAGGTGCCCTTAATGCCACAGGTCAGTGGCGCCCGGCCCTGCCCCACAGCACAGCCATACCTGCGGCGGCTCCCCCTTCCCCGCCACTATTTTTAGCATCTGTCTCTTTTTCTTGGCGTTGCGTGCTCTGGCCTGCCGAGCCTCTGGCTGCCCCGTTGGGCTGCAGCTGGCAGCAGCTCCCGTGCATCTCCCAGGACAGCACTGCCCGTGCTTCCATGTCCCCGCACCCCTCTGTGCTGGGCGCCGTGCCCGGCCCGGTGCCTGCCTGTGCCTGGGCTCTGCCTCGTGTCCCAGCATGTGTGCCAGGCCCGTCACGTGAGTGGCACTGTCCATGTCAAGCCGTGCTGCGTGAGGAGGAACTGACCCTGTCCCACTGCAGGGCCAGGGACTTCCCAGCGCTGCGTCCCACCGCCGCGGGCAGGAAGTCAGCGGCCCCATTACAATGGGACTTTGTGCCGTAAGCGTATTACTCAGCACTGACCTTGTGCAATTCTGCACGGTATTCAGCCAGCTGGGTCAGCTCAGGACACACACGGCCAGCGCGCCCGCCGGCTGCCCCCGCACCCGGGGAGCCCCAGCTGCAGCCCTGGCTCCTGCCGTGCCCTTGTGGGTGCCAGGGCTCCTCTGCCCCATGGCAGCAGGGTGTGAGCCTGTCTCTCTGAGCCCAGAGCTGGGTTAATGAGGAGGAGGAGGAGGCATACAGTCATGCCTCACCGTCATTGCATGCCAGGTAATGACCGTGGGGCTGAGATGTCTCCTTCCTCCCCAGGGATCCCTGGAGGTGAGCCTGAGCCAGCCCACCCGCAGCAGCAGTGGCTCGGAGCGGTGAGTGTTCCCCTGCCCTGTGTCCCTTGTGTGGTGCTGCAGGAGCTGAGGGACTGGCGTGTTGTGGGAGGTTGCCCTGGTGCTGGTGTGTGCTCCATCCTGCTCACCGAGCCAGCACCAGGCTGTGCTGCTGTCAGGTGGAGCAGGGAGTGGCAGAGCCGGGACTGCCGTGCTTGTCCCCATCCCTGGCGCATCCTCAGGCACGTCTCCATCCCCCTGCCGTGCTGGAGAGCTTGACTGCCTCAGGCTTAGCTGATGGGGCTGTGCATGACTCCTCCTGTGCCAGAAGGCTCTGCCAGGCTGTGTCCATCAGCAGAGGCTGTGCCCTGGGGTGCTTGGTGCTGAGCAAGATGGGGTGCCGGGGCACAGGGGCCTGCTCGCTCGCTGTACGCGCAGTTCTGACGCTGCTGCCAACATTCCTTCCTGGTTGTTCATTTTCCGAATTCCTTGGCAGGGCCAAGACTGCAAACAGCTTATTTTTAGCCGGGGTCATTTGCACCCAATGACTCTGTTCCCACCGCAGGGCTGTGGGGTGCCCAGAGCCCCTGGGGACCCAGCTCATCCCAGCCCCGAGGCCAGATCCCTGCTCAGGGGCTCTGGGAGACCCTCATGGGTGCCTGAGCTCAGCTCTGTGTTCTCCTCAGGTCCCTGCTCGTTGCAGAGGAGATGCGCAGCCTCATCGTGGACAAGGGTCCAGGGCCGGTGGAGGACGAGCCTGACGCTCTGGTGAAAGGTGGGATTGTGACCAGCGGGATGGTCAGGCCTGTGCAGACCCTTCCCCAGTGCTGAGAAGCCGGTGGGGTGGGTGTCAGTGAGGCTGAGTGTTCCCCTTCCCAGGCTGGCTGCAGCGGGAGATGCGGGGCTGCATGAAAACCCCCTGGATCCGCCCTCGGAAGTATTGGTTCGTGCTGACCCCCGACTCCCTGGACTACTACAGCAGCAACGAGAAGGGGGCCAGGCGCCTGGGCTCCCTGGTGCTCACCAGCCTCTGCTCCGTGCTCTGGCCAGACAAGCAGCTCTACAAGGAGACGGGTGAGGTGCCCATGCCCCTTGGCCGGGCTTCATCTTCCCAGCACAGCTTGTACCCAGCGTTACCCTGCCAGCCCTGAGGGCCTGTTTAGCCCAGAGGAGAGGCTGTGCTGAGCCCTGGGGCGCTGAGCCAGCCTGGCTGGGGTGCTGGTGGGCAGTGGGTGAGTGGGTCTGTGCCTTGCAGGCTACTGGAGCGTGACGGTGTTTGGCAGGAAGCACTGCTACCGCCTGTACACCGAGCACCTCAACGAGGCCGTGCGCTGGGTGTGCGCCGTGCAGAAGGTCATTGACAGCAAAGCTCCTGTCCAAACACCCACCCAGCTGCTCATGCGTGATGTCGAGGTGAGCCCATGCCCACAACAGCACTGGAGTGGGTGTTTGGGGCCTCACATACCCCAGGGTGGTGATAGGGGTTTGTGCACTGGGGTGGGTGTTTGGGGTCTCACATGCCCCAGGGTGGTGGTGGGGGTTTGTGCACTGGGGTGGGTGTTTGGGTTTTCACATACCGCAGGGTGGTGGTGGGGGTTTGTGCACTGGGGTGGGTGTTTGGGGTCTCACATACCCCAGGGTGGTGGTGGGGGTTTGTGCCAGGTTACCCTTCTGCAGCTGTTGCTTTGCCCCCTCCAGGAGCACAGAGACAGCCCCGAGGTTCTGGAGCAGATCTATCGCTGCAACCCCATCCTGCGTTACACCAGTGGCCCCCTCTACGCCCCCCTGCTGCCCTTCCCCTACGGCAGCCTGGACCAAAGTGGTGAGTGGCAGATGGGGGACACAGAGCTGGGTCCTACACTCTGGGATGGCAGCAGTGATGGCTGGGCTGCATGCTGTGCAGGGCAGGTGGGCACTGGGCTGGGGCCTGGCTGGCTCTGGGTGTGAGGACAGTGCCCAGCTGCTGGCAAGGGGTCCTGGGGAGCACCACAGGGCTGTTAACCCCTATCCCATCCCACAGCCCCTGATCCCACAGCTACACCACAGGGCTGTTAACCCCTATCCCGTCCCACAGCCCCTGACCCCACAGCTACACTGTGGGGCTGTTAACCCCTATCCCATCCCACAGCCCCTGACCCCACAGCTACACCGTGGGGCTGTTAATCCCTATCCCATCCCATCCCACAGCCCCTGACCCCACAGGGCTGTTAACCCCTATCCCATCCCATCCCATCCCACAGCCCCTGACCCCACAGGGCTGTTAACCCCTATCCCATCCCACAGCCCCTGGCCCCCGCAGCTACACCACGCTGCGTGACGAGGCTGTGAAGCTCTTCAACTCGCTGCAGCAGCTGGAGTCAGAGCGGGACCCGGTGCCGCTGATGCAGGGTGTCCTGCAGACCTGCCTGGACCTGCCCCCGCTGGTGGATGAGATTTACTGCCAGCTGGTGAAGCAGACTACGGAGCCGCCGGCGCCGGGCGGGCAGGGCGACCTGCACTACTGGCAGCTCCTCACCTGCATGAGCTGCACCTTCCTGCCCTCCCCGCCTGTCCTGCGCTTCCTGCGCTTCCACCTGGACAGGTGAGTGCCAGGGAGCTCGCCAGGTGCCGGGCGCCCCTCAGATCAGTGCCACCCTGATCCTCCTGGCATTTCTTGCAGGACAGAGAACCGTTTCCCTGCCTCGGAGATGGCCAAGTACGCTTGTTTCATCCGAGAGGCGCTGGGAAAGACGAAGGGGAGGGAGTGTGTGCCCTCTCTGGAGGAGATCCTGGTGCTGATGCAGCGGCAGGAGATGATCTGCACAGTGCACTGCCCTGGGGCGCCTGCCTGCAGTGTGGCCATCAGTTCCCACACCACAGCCGAGGAGGTGAGGGGTTATGGCTGTGCCAGGCAGGGGGCTGGGGACATTTTGATGCACAGGGTTGGGTGGGCAGAGTGCCACAGCAGGTGAGCAGGGTCTCTCCCAGCTGAGCCATGGTGGAGAGGGGCCAGGAGCTGTCTGCCTTTGCCCACCATGACCTGTCTGTGTCCCTTTACAGCCCTGAGTGCCGTGGCCAGGAACACGTGGTCACCATCGGTTGCCTTTGTCTCGCCCAGGTGGCCCAGGAACTTGTGTCACGCCTGGGGCTGTCCCAGAGCCCCAACCTCTTTGCGCTCTACGAGCAGTCCCGGCGACGGGAGCAGCCAGTGGGCAGTGCCACGCTGCTGGCTGATGTCCTCACCAGGTTTGAAAAGTAAATGTCCTGTTCTGCTGCCTATGGAGGGGAAGGGCTGGGGGACCACGGGTGGGAGGGGACAGCTGGGTATGGGGCACGTCCACAATCTAATGGAGCCACTCCTGTCTGCTGCAGCCTGGCTGGAGAGGACCGGGAGCAGGACCCACCGTGCCGGCTCTGCTTCAAGCACTACGGCTTCCTGGACACGGACAACGTGCCCCGGGACAGCCTGGAGTTTGCCCTCCTCTTTGAGCAGGTGAGTGGCACACCAGGGTGGCTGTGCCATGGTGGCCGTGCCGTGGTGGCCATGCCGTGGTGGCCGTGCCAGCTCACCCTGCTCTCTACCAGGCGCACGAGATGGTGCTGCGGGGCTACGTGCCCACGTCGGAGGAGACGCTGCAGACGCTGGCAGCCCTGCGCCTGCAGAGCCTCAACAGCGACTTCTCCACCCACGCGCCCTTCCCGCGCCTCGAGGAGCTCTTCCCTCCCCACGTGCTGCACGCCCGCCTGCCGCCCCTGCCCCACCGGCCCCCCAAGTGCCGCGGGGCCCGGCTGCGCGCGGGGCTGCTGGCCGGGGGGCTCTGGGGCCAGGCCCTGGCCAAGCAGCGGGCGGAGCGGGACCAGCGCCTGCGGGGCCGGCTGCGGGAGGAGGGGGCCAGCACCATGGCTGCCATCGTGGAGAAGTGGAAGCTGCTGCAGGGCATGGGCCGGCCCGAGGCCATGGCTGCCTACGTGGCTTTGGTGCGGGAGTGGCCTGGTTTTGGCTCCACGCTCTTCGATGTGGACCTGCAGGCGGTGAGGCCCCGGCTGGGGGTGGTACAGGGGTGGTACTGGGGGTAGTGGGCAAGCCTGACAGCCCCTCTCCCTTGCAGAGCCCAGTGGGCGCCGGGCCCCAGCGCCTGTGGCTGGGCATCGGGGCCAAGGCTGTCTCGCTCTACAAGCCGGGAGAGCCTGAGCCCTTGGACAGCTTCTGCTACGGCCGCATCTCCTCCTTTGGTGCCTCTGACAGCAGCACCTTCCGCCTCTCCGTGGAGGACCGAGACCTGCTCTTTGAGACCTCCCAGGTAAGGGGCTGCCATCTCTCCACCCTCCCCTCTCACTAAGGGTGCCCCACGCTGACCCCCATACCCCCTGTACCCGCAGGTGGATGAGATCGCCCAGCTCCTCAAGACGTACCTCGCCTCTGCGGGTGCCCAGCGGCTGCCCCGGCCCCAGGAGCCTCCCACCAGTGCCCCCACTCTGGAGCCCTCTGTGCTGCCCCAGGGGCTCTGCCCTGCTCCCGGGCCCTGGCCACCAGTGGGTTCCTCCCACAGCTAGCCCAGCAGCGGCTGTGGCCACGCAGGTGCTCCCATGGCCGGCGTGGGAGGGCAGCCAAGCCTGGCAGCGAGTGGCAGCTCTGTGCTGGCCCCCAGAGAGCAGGGGGCCAGGGGGTCGTGCTCCCCCACTGCCATTGCCTTTCTGGCTATTCCCTTAATTTATTTTGAGACGCCTGCGCGCCCCACATCTCCCAGCACTTTCCCTGGTGGGCAGTGGGTCCAGCCTGCTGTGGTCCCCAATGCTGCCCCCAGGCCTGTCCCCATCCCCTATACCCTGGTGCCTTTGCCTCCAGCACTTGTGCTGCCTGGCCACCCTGCTCGTGCCCTGGGCAAGCAGAGGGTACCAGGCAGTAGTGCTGTGCCATTGTCTGTCTGTCTGTCCTCTGGACCCACCCCTTCTGGAAAGCTGCGGGCGGCTTTTGGCCAAGCTGCCCTGGGGAGCCCCGGGCTCCTCCTGCGTGAGTGGCTGGGCTCTGCGGTGGCCCTGTGGCCAGGCTGGTGTCACAGGGGTGGATGGTGGAGTGGCAGCTGGTACGGCTGGGGCTCGGCCCCTCAGTGTTGCCTCTGTAGAGTTTGTTGGTTCTGTCTTGGGATGGGGGGGGGTTGGTTGGTTGTTTTTCTAAATAAATGCACAAAGGAAAGGCTGAGCCTCCTGTCCTGGAGCGTGGGCTGCCAGCGGGAGGCTGGGACAGTCGGATCCCTGGGGCAGCCAGGGCAGCAGGGCCTGGAACAGGCAGAGGGGAGGAGCAGCACAGCGTGTCCTTGGGGGCAGGGACTGCTGTCCCTCTGGTCACTGCCAGGCGACCTTTGGCATTTCCCCAAGAGCACAGGCAGCTCCAGCTCCCCGGCAGCCCCTGGCACTGGCTGCCCCGGCGGGGGGAACTGCCCCAGCCACAGGGGCTGCTGCCAAAGAGGGCGTGGGAGCCCATGCTGCCACCGTGGCTGTATTTTTAGTCACCTGCTCTGTGCCGCTCAGGGCAAGAGGAAAATGCTAATTTTCACCTTGGGCTGCATGGGTTTGGGATGGCGCCAGCACTGCCCCTTGTCCCCAGGCCACAGCCCAACTCCCACAGGTCAGGAACAGAGCTGCTGTGTCCATATCCCCTGACACTGTCCTGCCTCCCACTGGGGGGAGGAATCCCAGGTGCCATCCCCTGCCTCAGATCCTGAGTGGTGAGGGCACCCCTGCCCAGGGCCTCCCTGCTGCAGGAGATCCATGTGGGTGCTGTGTGCTCTGCAGGCAGGGCGGTGCCAGTGCCAGCCCTGGTCAGCCGTGCAGGCAGGTCCTGCCAGTATTTCTGGCTCTGCTGCAGCAGCTGCCCAGCGCTGCCTGGGCCCCATGGCACTGCCAGCTGGGACAGAGCTGGCCCTGCACACCCCAGGGCATGCTGGTGAGCAGTGGCCATGGTACTCCTGTGCAATGGGGCTGGCTGGCCAGCCAGACAAGGCAAGCACCAGCCCTAGGCTTCCCTGCCTGGCTGTTCAATCTGGAGTCATGCAGGCAACATCAGTGCAGGAACAGCCTTTATTAAAGCAAAATAACCTACAAAAATATAGATACAGCCCGTGCCCCAGGCCTGATCTGGCCAAGGAGGAACAAGGCTCCCGCCCAGGGCAAGGACTAGCTCAGCCACACGGAGCCTTTGGCCACGGGGGTTGTGTGCACCCAAACTCAGGGGGCCAGGCCTGTTCCCAGCCCCAGGGTCACTCTCCTCCTCCTCCTCCTCCTCCCAGCAAGCGTTGCTCCCACAGGCAGAGGTTCCCTCCCAGCAGAGCGCGCAGCTGCCCCAGTCCTGTCCTGGGCCAGGGCACACGGTGGGGTGGGAGCTGTGCCCCAGCTCTCCACAGAGGAGCACTGGCACGAGGGCTCTGCCACGCCAGGCAGCGCTGAGGGGTGACAAACGTGGGCACAGCAGAGACGAGCCCTGCCGGCGTGCGCGGGGGCGGCCACGGAGCTTCCTGTCCCCCGGCAGGGCACTCACTGTTCCTGCGTGCCCCAGGAGATGTAGTCGGGGCGTGTGGCGGCGTGATACTCATCGATCAGCTGCTGCACGATCTCCCGGGAGTTGTCCAGCTCGTCAAAGTTGTCCTTGAAGATGTCCTCCTTGCGGAACTGCTCCAGGAAAGCCTCTCGCTTGCGCAGCTTGTCGTACTGCCGGCACGTCCGCTCGAACAGCTGGGGAGCAGCGCCGGGTCAGGGCGGCCACAGAGCCCCAGGGAACCTTCCCCGAGGAGCCAGCAGGGCTTGGGAGGACACTGGACCAGATCTGAGCCCTGCTAAGAGCCACCCATCCCCGTCCCTGGCTTTGTGACAGGCACAGAATGAAGAGAAGATGGATGAAACCTGGGGACATGGAGATGGACAATGCCCAGGGACAGAGGGATGGACAATGCCCAGGGACACAGATGGACAATGCTCAGGGACAGGAGGATGGATGGACAATACTCAGGGATACAGAGATGGACAATGCCAAAGGACAGGAGGATGGACAGTGCCCAGGGGCACAGATGGACAATGCCCAGAGACAGGAGGATGGATGAACCCCAGGGACAGGGAGATGGACAATGCCCAGAGACAGGAGGATGGATGAACCCCAGGGACAGGGAGATGGACAATGTCCAGGGTCACAGAGATGGACAATGCCCATCTCTGTGAAGAAGCCTAGGGACAGGAGGATGGACAGTGCCCAGAGGCACAGACGGACAATGCCCAGGGACACGGAGATGGACAATGTCCAGAGGTCTGGGGCAGCAGGGCCTGGCGTGGCAGGGAGGGCACTCACCGAGGAGATGTTGGTGTGGTTGGCCATCATGAGGCCACTGACACGGTGAGCAGATGGCAGGTAAGGGGACTTGCGGGACAGAGCCACCTGGATGCTGGCAGGGCCCCAGGGGATGAAGTTGGCCAACTTCCTCTCCCTGATCCTCTGCAGACTCTTGTGAACCTGGAGGGATGAGAACAGCAAGGGACAGCAGGGTGAGGGACAAAGAGCCTGGCTGCAGCTCCCCACAGCCATGGGGAGTCATTTCAGTCATTTCAGCATGATTGCTGCCTTCCCATGAGGCCAAAGCCCAAACAGGAGAAATCTGAACCCAGCTCTCAGGCACTGCCTGGCCTCACCCCAGGATCCCTGCACACTGACCATGCTCTTCCTTGTGCCACACCATGGCCATCAGTACCTGAACAGCCACGGGCACTCACCTGTGTGGGATCCACCTCCCCCTGGATGATGTTGA
The DNA here is from genome assembly GCF_047830755.1 of Zonotrichia albicollis. Lineage (NCBI taxonomy): Eukaryota > Metazoa > Chordata > Aves > Passeriformes > Passerellidae > Zonotrichia > Zonotrichia albicollis. The sequence goes on along the minus strand of NC_133841.1, from coordinate 3,333,907 downwards.
GGATGGCAATGTAGCAGTGGTTGGTCTGCCTGTCTCGCCCTGTGGACACCATCACGTTTTTAGGCTGCAGCAACCTCCTCATCACGTCCAGGACTGTGGTTTTCCTCACACTGGCCACCTGCACAGGCAGCCAGGGGTCAGAGGGAGTGGGTGTGCTGCTCCCTGCCCTCCTGCTGCCTGGTACACACACACACACACACACAGGAGCAGGGGGCAGCTGGACAGAAATGCCCTCACACAGGGGATGGAGTCAATGCAGAGCCACATGCAGGACAGGGAAATCCCAACACTGCAAAACAGGCACAGCCAGGCCAAGAAACAAAGTGTCAGTGGGGGCTCCAGCATGGGGGCTGTCTGGCCCACACCCTGCAGCACAGCAGGGGCTGGGAGTGAAGCTCAGCTGAGAACAGAGGGACAGGGACCTGTTTTTTGTTGTTGCTGTCAAACATGGGTCCTGGCCCACTGCCAGGCAGGGAAGTGGGGGTTCCACAGCAAATCCCACTGCATGCCCTCCCTGCCTTGCCCAGCTCTGAGCTATGGGCAGCCTGTCCCTGAGTGCTGCCGGGGCTTTGCCCAGCTGCTGCTGGCCAGGGTGGGCACAGCCAGAGCCAGCACCCAGCCTGCCCACAGCAGGGACAGCTGTGTGAGGTGGCAGCTCCCTCCTGCACTGGTTGAGCCCTGCTCACACTCCTCCCTCGGAGGACAGATCACACACTGATACCCTTTTCAGAGCCAGCAGTTTTTCAGATTTGCTTCTCTGAGAAACATCCTGAGGAAATGCACGCAGGGAGAGGAGAAGAGCAGCTGTTAGTTCCTTCCGGGCCGTGCTGGGGCAGTGCAGGTGAGCACCTCCCAAAAACCAGAACTGCCCCACTGGCACCAGGGGGCTGGGGAGCACTGGTTAGGGACCAGCCAAACACAAGAAGCAGCACCTGAAGTGCAGAGGGGTGGCAAATTCACTCTCAGACACAGACTGAGCTTCAGGAAGGTCTGACACCTGTAGCCCACCCTCAGTGACAACAAGCATTGGTGTTTGGACCCAAATTGCTGAAGCTGATGGGGTGGCAGGACTGGCAAGGCCACTCTCCTGGCCTTGCTCTCATCACTGCTAGGGGTGGCTTTTGCCAGTCCAGAGCCTGATGCATGCAGCAGGTAGCCTGGCACAAGCACAGGCTGCTCAGGTCTGACTCACTGCACATGCGGCCGTCACGTGGTGTGAGCACACGTGGGCTGGGATTTGGGACATGAGCCTGGGATCTGGGACGTGCAGTGACAGCTCACAGCGAGACAGGGCTGACAGATGCTGCAAGGTGAGTGTGGCAGCCTCTGTGCCCTTGGGGATGGGGAGGAGAGCCCGGGGCTGCCTTACCGACTGGTCGGTGGTGAGCGGCGTGTAGCCCGTCATGAGGAAGTGCAGCCGGGGCGTGGGGATCAGCGAGGCAATCAGCCCAATGAGGTCGTTGTTCATGTACCCGGGGTACCTGAGCGTGGTGGTGCTGGCAGACATGATGGTGGACACCTAGGGGAGAGGACAGGCTCAGCAGAGGGTCACAGAGCCTGTAAAATCCTGCCTCATGCTGGCATGGCCAAGGGAAGCTGTGGCACCTGGATGGCCACAGGGCCCTCACTCACAGCTCCAGGCTGCCCACCCTTCAGCCCAGCCCATGCAGAAGGTTCAGACTAAACTGAACACAGCAGGGAAACCCCATTCTGGTTTTTCCTGAGGGAAAAGCCCTTCTCACCAGCTGGTTGATCTGTGAGAATGACGGGTTCTGGATGTGCAGCCGGTCTGTCGCGATCCGATTCAAGGCTGTGTTGTCCAGAACCACCTGCAAGAGAAGCCTGGCTCTGAAGGGCCCCTGAGGCAGCTGAGGAAGGCCAGTCCTGGCCATGTGTCCCAGGGCACTGGTGGTCCAGCACAGGCCCTGAGAGGAGCCCTCTGCACAGGTGGCAGACACTTGAAACCACAAGCTGACTCATGCATGGCCCGTAACTGACACCGTCAATGGAGCCTCTTCCCTCCCTCCTGGCTGAGCTCCCCGTGCTCTCCCAAGAGCTCTGCCCCACTGCAGCAGCTCCAGTGCAACTGCTCCTGCACTGCCACATGCAGGGAGCAGCTGCAGGGACGAGCAGTGTCTGCTCAGATGTGACTGAAGGCAGACTGAAGGTGCTGCCTGGCTGGGGATGCTGTGGGTGCTGCAAATTCAGGAGGGGCTGCAGCACAGCTACAGAGGAAGCACAGCCAGTCCTCACTGCCTTGGAGCCAAGGCAGAAATGCCAGGCAGCTCTGCAGGGGTGAGCACCAGTGAGGGTCCCTGGGGCCACATCTGCTTGGCTGCTCTCTTTGGGGTGTGCTTGTTGCTGCACCTGGGGCTTGCTCATCTCCCCAGGATGAGATGCAATTCTGAGCTGTGGGGACAGGGCTGTCTCCTCAGGGCTGGCTGCACCACGGGCCTCTTACCACACAGTCAGCATTCTGGGTCAGCCTCTTCAGAGTCAGCAGAGAGTTGTAGGGCTGGACTACAACATCGCTCATCTCATCCTGGTTTGGGAACACTGAGTAGGTCTCCACCAGTTTCTTGGGATACCTGGTGAGAAGTGCAGCATCTCAAGGGTTAACACCATCGAGCTGCTCTCTCCCCTCCCACAAGCTGCCTTAGCAGTCTCCAGGGCTCAGGACAGGGTGAGTCACCAAAGCTGCAGCCAGAGTGGCTCCCAGGGAGGGTGAGAATGTGTCCCAGCAATGCCTACCCCAGCAGCACAGGAGCTGGCTGCCAGAGGAGCTACAGGGAGGCTGAGCCATCCACAGGCTGATTAAGCAGCTGCTCACAAGCCTTTTCAAGAGGATGCAAGCTGCAACAGGCCAGGATGGCAGCTCCCAGCCTTCAGCCAGAGCCTCCCACCCTTCCCTTCACTGTCAGGGTGTCTGCAGGCAGCTGCCTGATAAGAACACTGAGGGAAGGCAGAGCTTGGACACATCAAGTCCAGTTTCAGAGGCTCTCAAGTGCCCAGGCGTATCAGGAGCCAGCCTTGAGCAGGCATGGTGCCAGGGATTGCACAAGGCAGTGTTTGGGTGGGGGTGGTGCCTCTGAGTCAGCGCTCTCCAGCTCCAGGCAGGCTGCCCGGGCTGGGCCAGGACTGCGGGCTGTGGGCAGGGGACAGGGCTGTGCTCACCTGTCATTCAGCCTCTCCAGGAGGTAGGAGCCCAGCCCAGAGCCTGTTCCACCAGCAATGGAGTGGCACAGCACAAAGCCCTGGAAGGAAGCAGCAGGCAGGGGCTGAAGGTGAAGCTCAGACAATGTGTCAGCCCTGCCAGCTCCAGCAGCCAGGCAGGGCCAGAGCTTCTCACAGCACAGACTGACCCAGCTCCTCTGACCCCAGCTCCTCCAGAGCCCAGCAGCAGCTGCAGCTCCTCAGGCCACTGCTGCCCACACAGTGGGACCCACATCTCTGCACACCCCACAAAGGGCAACAGCTGCTCTGTGGGAGAGCACTCAGGTTCCTCCCACCCAGAGCAGCACTGGAACAGCTCCAATATCACCCCCAGGGTCCAGTCTGGCACAGGAAATGGGACTGCATGTTCTCAGCTCTTTCCTGGGTCCTTCACATCCCTCCCTCCTTCTAGAATGAGGCCAAGCTCCCAGTGCCTGGCTCCAGGGCAGCTCCCACATGCTCAGCTCCCACAACAGGCACTTGAATCTCCTGCCAGCTTGTTTTAGTGATGTTCTCCCTTCCCCTGCTGCCATGTCACAGCCTGACACGAGCACCTGGCAGCCCTGTCTGTCTGCACACAGGGTATGGTTCACATGGATAGCACAGAAAAAAATACCTCAGAAGCAAACAGTGAGAGAACTTCTGGGGCAGGCTGGCAGGTGGTGTGGGGATGGACAGATCTGACCCAGATCCCCTTTCTACATATTCTGTGCTCAAGAGCTCACTGAGATAAGTCTGTGCCCACCACAGTGCTGAGCTCAACCTTACAAAGACCAGCCTAGCTGGGAAAACACCAGGCAGGGCCACCAGCTCCAAATCCCTTGTTAACTTACTTCCAAGCTGTCACTCCCATCAGCCTCTCTGTCTATTATGTCAAAAATATCTTCATGGATCTTTTCTCCCTGCAAGAGAGATCAGGACTGGTTTTGCTCCTTTCCCACACAGAACACAGACAAGAGCTGCTCAAGCTCAGTGTGAAGCTGAGTCAGACTGGCAGCGTGGTCCTGTGCCACACAGGGCAGGGACACAGGACAAAGCCCAGGGCTGAAGAATCTCACCCAGCAGCACTAGGGCTGGTACCTGTGAGAAGCCACTGGCCCAGTTGTTGCCAGCTCCCCCTCCATGCTCAGACAGGTAGATGTTCTCTGGGTTGTAGAGGTTGGCATAGGGGGAGTTGAGGATGGAGTGGATGACTCGGGGCTCCAGGTCCAGCAGCACAGCCCGGGGGATGTAGTGCTCATCATCTGCCTACAACGGGAGCGAGAGGATCTCCATGCTGCTGCAGCTTGGTGCCACCTCCTTCCCACAGCATGAGCCACCCCTGCTGCAGGAGAGGGTGAGAGGGAGCAGGGAGAGGCTGCTCCTGTGCATGAGCTGCAGGTGAGGGTGAGAGGGAGCAGGGAGAGGCTGCTCCTGTGCATGAGCTGCAGGTGAGCCCCACAAGGTAAGAGGGAGCAGGGAGAGGCTGCTCCGGTACAGCCTGTCCCCAGTGCATCATCTCTGTGCCCCAGAGCTCTCCCAGCCGGCGAGGGGGAGGAACTCCCGGTGCTTACATAAGGCGCTATCTATGGCAGCCCCAGCCTCGTGCCTCTGCTCCGCCTCCACAGCGCTCCAGTGGCAGAGCGGGAGCGCGGGCGGGCGCCCGGAGCGGGCTGGGAGCGGGAGCCGGGCTGAGCCGCTCGCACGGCACGGTCCCGGTGCCCGCGGGGCGTGCAACGGGCACGGACAGTGAGCGGAGCCTGCCGGGGCACGGAGCCCCGCGGGGAGCAGGGCAGCTCACGTTCCGCGGCCCGGGGCTGCCGGTACCTGGTAGAAGAAGACGTCCTTGCGGTCGGTGCCCTCGGTGGCGAACTCCTCCACGATGCCCTCGGGGCTGATGCCGTGCTCGGCGCAGAGCTGCTTCCAGAACTCGAACCCGACTGCGGGGAGGCGCGGTCAGACGGGCCGGGCACCGGGCTCGGTACCGGGGCAAGGCCCGGAGCGCCCCAGCCCGCAGGCCCCGCCCCACCCGCGTGAGGCCCCGCCCCGTCCCGCCAGGCCCCGCTAACCGCCCCCCCCATCACCACAGCATCCCGACCCCGCCCGGTGCGCGCTGCCCCGGGCCCGCCGCGGCCGTGGCGCGCTCACTCTGGTTGCCGCACTGGCCCAGCTGCAGGGTGATGATCTCCCGCGGCATCCCGGCCGAGGCTCCGCTCCGCTCCGCGCCCCGCCCGACTCCGGTACCGCCGCGTCTCCCGCCGGCGCCAACGGCACTGCGCGTGCGCGCTGCTCGCTTCCGGGGCAGCGCCGCCCCGGTAACGCGCGTGCGTCCCGGCGGGAGGTGCGGGCCGCTCATGCGCCAAGATGGCGGCGCGCACAGTGGCGTCGCAGTCGGTTGCTGGGGGCCGCCATGGTTGCGGCGGGCGCGCGCGCGCGGCGGGCGGGCGGATGTTGACGCCGTGAGGGAGCGATGGCGGCGGCGGCAACGGCGGTGGGGCCCGGGCCCGGCGAGCGGCAGCGGCGGGTGCAGGCGTTGAGCGCGGCGCTGCGCTGCCGCCTCGGGCCCTACGAGCCGCTGCTGGGCGCCGTGCAGGCCGCGCTGGTGTGGGAGCGGCCGGGCCGCAGCGCGCTGTGCTGGGCGGCGGTGCACGGCCTGTTCTGGTGAGCGCCGGGCTGGGACCGGGACCGGGCCGCGCAGGGCTACGGTGATCGGGGGGCTTGGGGGAGCTGCCCTGGGGAGGAGCGGTCCGTAAGGGGCCGCGGATTTGCTCCGTGCCCCGTTCCGGACAGGAGGGACCGGGAGCGCTGGGTTTGCTGCAGCTCCGTCCCCGTGCTCTCCTTGTACCCGAGAGCATCAAACCAGCCTGCTCTGAGGCAGGGGAGGGAGGGCAGCCTGCCCTGACAGGGGCTGTAGACCAGGGCTGTCCCGGGACACCTGACACGAGCAAACCGGAGTCACCCGGCAGCTGCCCCCGGGGCACGGTGTGTGGTGACGGAGTAGCAAGTGCTGAGTTTTCCCCCTGAGTGAGTGGTTTGAGGTCGGTTTGTGTTACCCCCTTTTTGTCTCATAAATATCTGGCCGGTACCAACTCGTTGGTTTCTTCCCCACAGGTTCTTTGCTTTGACTTCCCTTCGTTTGCTGTTCCTGATTGCTGTAACCCTCATAGTGGTAGTGTGTGTAGACCAGTGGAAACACAAAATCTGGCCAGAAATTGGTGGTAAGTTGCATTTTGAGCTCATAGCAGCAAATCAAGCCCAGTTTCCAGCCCCACAAGTACAGGCTCTGCACTGCCTGCAGTTACACTGTTAAAACCTCAACTTTTTGCTTTAAGGGTCTAGAAGCCAGCAGGAGTACTGGAGGCATGCTCTTTCTGGAGCTGGAATATTCTAAACCTGTGTAAACACAAGTGCTTTTTGTGCTTGTGACACTGGTATTTGCCTTGTAATCCTGAACCACAGGATGTACGTGACCTAGTGCAGGTTGGAGACAGTGATTCACTTTGTGAGCATTCAGTACCAGAGTGAGAAACAGAAGCATATGGAGCTCGTCTGGATTCCCCCTCAGAATCCATAATCAGTTTAGGATGAACACAAGTCCCAGCCTTGCTGTTGATCAGAGATGTCTTTGTGAGCAGAGGCATCTGAAGGGCTGTAATGAAGTTAATTTTCAGCTCTTAGTAACCAAAGCAGTTGTTTCCCTCCTTTGTGGCATTAATACACTGATGGACACCCCCAGTCCAAGCAGCTCAGGGTCTCTTGGCTCTGCATGGTCAGGTTAGTTTGGAGCAGTGTGAGGGTCTGCATGTTCCCAGGGCTGGTTCCCTGACTAACCAGCAAGTCCAGCTCCCAGCTTTCTGCTTCAATCCATGTTCCCTGTGCTTCCTGGGAAGACATTAAAGCTTTCCTTGTTTTCAAAGCTTGGCTCAGGCTCCTTGTTAGGAGACAGTGTCTGTCCAGCTCCCTCATCCCTCTGATTTGATCCCTTTCAAGTCCCAGCCTGGGTGGGAAGGTATTAAAGGATTTAAATCCCTGATGCCTCCAGTGTGCAGGCTGTTCCTGCTCCCCACTGGTGTGTGCAGGGGGAGAGGAGGGAGGTGGGCAGGCTCTAGAGTGCAACAAACATCAAGGAGCACCAGGGAGAGACTCCTGCAGTCCTGTGCTGTCACACGTACACACACTCAGGATTTGTTATGGAGTGATGCTTCTCCATCCTGTAATTACACTTAATGTCTTTTCCAGGTGTTCCCCAGCTTATTAAAGCTTTACTTAAATCCCAAGAGCTAAGCATTCCCATGGCAAATTCCTTGCAACTAATGTAGTGTCTGTTCTTAATATTTTAGTGGCAAGACCTGATGAATTAGACAATGAGAGGTAGGAAACTAATTGACTGCTCTGCTGTGATACTGTGTTGTTACCTGCACATGCTTGGGGTGTTGGCACCTTTGGGTGAGGAGGGGGAGGAGGGAGCTGGGAGCTGCTCAGCAGAGGGCAGATGGAGACCCAGGTGCTCATGAGAAATTTTTGACTTGTCCCAGCCATTTTATTATACTTTGCCTTCTTAGCAGCCTCCAGATTTGCTTGCTTGATTCCCTGCCCCCTGAAGTTAGAAGTGTTGCCTTAAGAGCAATTCCTCTTGTGTGGCTCTCCAGTAGCAGGAAACCAGCATTTCTGTGGGAATTAATGAAGTCTTCTGAGACTTGATGGGGAATATTTAACAGGCTTGTTCCAGCAGTTGTTCCTGCATAGTTATGATCTGACTGCAGCATTAATTATGGGTTGAGAAATGCTGAGGTGTTGCCTCAGTGTTCACACCTGCCTCTCTGGGCACACCTTCCTGTGCTGGATGTCACTTCCTGATTAAATCACCTCACCTGCTGCCAAAGGACAATTGTCTTTATTTACTTTTATTTTTTTTAAGAGGCCCAAGCACAAAAGGAATTGCTCTTTCTAACCTTCAGGTACTCCTGACTAGCAGTTAGGCAACACTAACAAAAACTGACCAGTTCAAGGCCTCCAGAGTAACTGAGTACATGAATTGAGGTGCAAGGCTGCTTCTAGACCTCATGCTGAACACTTGGAGGCTGCAGTTGACCAGATAAACACAGAAAAAAATAAATGGATTCACTTGATTTGCCTGTGCAGCATGGAAACTGAAATTTGCCAGGGCATTGACTGAAATTCCTGCTCGTCAGCTGCTGTGGGAGCACCGGGATGCTGCTAGAGGGGCTGTAGATGAACTGCTTTGGGCAGGGCACTGCTTGGAGGGCAAGTGGCCCTCATCTCTAGAGCTCTGTGCTGGGTGGGAACAGGAGGAAGCTTTAAGAGAAGTATTTATAATGAGGGTCTTCATCCCTGCCACTGATGCTAATATCTCCCCAACCTGTGCCTTCCCTGCAGCTGGGGATACGTCCACCCTCGGCTGCTGGGGCTGCCAGAGCTCTGTCATCATTTGGCTGAAGGATGGGTGACTGGGACCAACTTCTTGAATAATCTCTTCGTTTTCAAGAGGCAAAGTCCTGGCAAGGTAAGAATGTGCAGGTCAGAAATTACCTGGTTGGTGTGGAGCCTCTGCTGACCACGAGGATCCTGCTGTGCTGGCAGCCAGCACTGGCTGAACACGTTTCTGATGGGAGCTTGTCATGGGAGGGCTGCCACAAACACCGTGCCTGTTATGTGGTGGGGAGGAATGGAAAACCCAGGCAGAATAATCAGGTTGTGGAGGAGGGAGGAGAAAGTGAATGTCACTGTGTGGATTGCACCACTGAAGTGAGAGCGTGGCTGCTCCTTCTGGAGGTTTCTGCCTTTTCAAGTGTCTGTCAGATTTGTCTGCTCACTGGGTTTTAACTGTTTGAGAAAGTGTCAAGCTTTTTCCTCCTTCTTTTTTTGAGTTTATGGAAAGAGAAACCTGTAGCACAGTGATACTGTCCTTGTGCTTTTCACCTTGAAGAGCTCTCTAGTTTAACCTCTTCCTTGCTGTTGGTGTCCCTGCTTTGGGAAGCTCCTCAGCTGCCTGTGGCTCTGAGGGCAGATCCCCTGTGTCTGTGCCCACACTGGAGCAGGGGTTGGACACTGAAGGCTTCACCCTCTTTGGAACAATGATTTCACCCAGGATTTGCAGAGGCTGAGATGGGTGAGCAATGAGTGGACCTACTGCTTAACCCTGGAAACTCACTGTGTCATGTCTTCAGTTTTGCCTTTTAGTGTGTGGAGTGTTCACTTTCCTGGCTGTCCTGGGCCGGTACATCCCTGGGCTCTTGCTCTCATACCTGCTGTGTAAGTAAAGCTCTGTACCAACAAGACTTACACCTGAAAGGAGATGAGTAGTGCTGAATGTCCAAGGAATGGGGCTCAAAAGGAAAGCTTGTGTGAATGGCTTTAAAATTTAAACAATACATTCTGCCAGGAATGTGGTGCTTCTTGACCAGGACTCAAAGTCTGGTCTGGAAAGAAGATGTTTGAGTGCTTAGTAACTACAGATCAGGTTGGCCTCTCAATTTTGTTAAATTGGCAGAGGTGATATTATATAGTTGCCTCCTTGAGCCAGATCTAATAAGCTCTTGGAGGGCTATAACAACACACCCAATATAGCTCAGCTACCCTTGGAGGCATAAAAATCAGCAGGATGGCTTCTGTTGCAGTGTTGGAAACAAAAAGATTTAATAAAATGCAAAATAACAAACAGAGAAAAACTGAGGTGCCAGAAATCCTGCTCCTAGTAAAACACCTCACAAAAGTGATTTATTTCTTTGTTCACTTTTTCTATTAAATTGCCCAGGCAGGACATTTTGGCTTCTGTCCAGTTAGGTGGTGAAGTCCCCTAGACCTATGAGGTAGCTTTTAATTGAGGAGAGAAACTCCTAGGCTTCTTTCCTTTTTAAAAGGACAAAAAATACTTTTGTCACTCCATTAACAAGAAACACACTGCTCTAGTGATGGCACCTGCTCCAACAGCCTCCCACAGCGCTGCCCTCAGCGCTCAGATCTGTGTGCTCTGAGTGTTGTGCTGCATCAGGAAACAGGCAGGATGTTTGCCAAGCAGCATCCTGCACAATTTTCTAACCCACATTCCTGCTTGCTGCAGTGCTGCTGGTGCTGCTGTGGCCCCTGGCCGTGTACCACAGGCTGGGGCAGAGGCTGTACCTCAGGCTGGAGCCCGTGCTGCGGCGCCTGGACTTCAGTGTGCGCGGATACGTGACAGCGAGGCAGCGGCAGCGTGAGTCCTGTGTGTTGTGATCTCAGGGTTTGCCTCAGAGCCTCGGGTTCCTCTCTGATAATTCCCTGCCAGGTGTGTCAGTCACCTCTCCTTTCCCCTCCCAGCACTGTCTGTCAATCCTGGCATTCCAGAAGAGCATCAGTGATTGGCAGATTCAAAGCCCTGGGGGGGGCATTGGGCCATCCAGGTGTCCTTTGTCCTTCCCCTCCTGTACCTGCTTGGTGGCTCCCTACCCCTTCCCTGCCCCTCTCCCCGGGGTTCAAAGGAACAGCAACCACGGGCTCAGGGAGTTCTGTTGGAGCTGTGGGCCAGGATAAAGCTCTGGATCCAAACCCTCCATCAGAACTGACTCCTTTCCTTCACCATCACCTTAAAGCTTCTCTGCCAGAGGGAAACCCAAGGAGCAGACCCTGTTATGGGGGGAAGCTCCATCCCACCACCCCCAGAGCTCCTGCAGGCCTGGACTTTCCTCCAAGCACCCAGCTTAGCCAAAAGTGTCTGTGGGGTGAAACACCACACACCCAGCTTAGCCAAAAGTATCTGTGGGGTGAAACACCACACACCCAGCTTAGCCAAAAGTGTCTGTGGGGTGAAACACCACAGTGCTGCTGTTTGGTTCTACAGGGCCAGACAAGCTCAGGCACATACTGATGGCTATATTGGTAATATTCCAATAGAGTCTTGTGCCCTTTGTGCCCCCAGGGTTTCACACCTGGATCTCTGATCCCTGGAACAGGCTGTGAACAGAGGCTCCAGCCTTGGTGGGCAGTGTGGGCTGCATGTCTGGCATGGCAAATCCTTGGAACTGCCTTGGGAAGAGAGAGAGGCAGTTCCTCCTCTGCAGCCATCTCCTAGGAAGCAGCTGCTGTGGGCTTTTCACACCACCTTCCCAGAGCTGCTCCAGTTCTTGGCTGTCAGAACTGTGTGTTCTCTATTCTGGAAAAAGGAGGAAAAAAACCTCCCCCTGTGCGAGGGAGTTCTGAACATGTTCATTTCAGCAAAAAACCTGCAAATGATCATGGCTCTGCTGTGGAACAGAGCTGTGCTGTGTTCTGTGCAGTTTGGGGGTTTCTGGTCCTGCACAGAGCCTTGCCCAGCAGCAGTGACAGCTTTGTGTGTGCTTTCTAACAGTGCATGGCCGGGGCCTGGGTGAGGAAGCCACGGATGATGGGAGTGACAGTGAAGAGGAGCTGGCTGCATTCTGCCCCAAGGTAACAGAGCCTCTGGGAGAGGGAAGAGCTCAGCTGGAAAGAACAAACCTCACTGGGGGGACAGGCAGCACATCTGGCAGCACAGCTCAGAGTGATAGGAGAGCAGATGAGGACATTGTCCTTTCAGATAGGTTTTTCCCACTCTGTTCCACTAAAGAATGTCCAGAGCTGCTTGTGCCAGCTGCAGTCTCCTACCCTGTGCAGTAAATGTGAATGAGTTTTAGGTACCAGTCTCCCACGGGGTCCAGGTTTAGCAGGAGGCCACTCCATCATCTGTTGTTTTGAGGCATGGGGATAACCTTTCTAGTGCTGATGTTTTCAATTTTATCTTCTATTTCAAAGCTGGATGACTCTGTGGTGGCCAAGGAACTGACCATCTCCGACTCTGAGCATTCAGATGCTGAGGTTTCCTATACTGAAAATGGGATGTTTAACCTTTCCAGGGGCCAGACACCCCTGACAGAGGGATCAGAAGGTGAGAGGGAAGGAGTGGAATGCTGAGCAGGTGCCAGTGTGATAGGCTAGAGGGAGGATGTGTTACCACCCATCATTGAAGTCTGGCTGTTTGATGTCAGCCTTGCTGCTGGAATTGAGCTGCAAGTGCCTGTTTTGTTCAGAACTGAACTTCCTCCTGCATTCCTGTGGCGCTTGAGCGAGGGCAGCAGCTCTGCACAGGCAGATCTGGCTCTGGGTGCTGGTGCTCCCCTCTCACAGGCGGCTGCTTCAGCAGCAGTGTTCCTTGTGGGTGAGCTGGGATCTGAACACTTGGGATGAGGGGAGGGAAACATTGAAAAATGTGTGGTCTGTGAGCTCCCAACAGTGTGTCCAGGGGAGGTGCTGGCCCAGCTCCTGCCTGGGCCTGTGGGTGCTGGTGAGTACTGGCAGTTAAAGCACTTTCTCCTCTTCCAGACCTGGATGGTCACAGTGACCCAGAAGAATCTTTTGCCAGGGATCTGCCTGACTTCCCTTCCATAAACCCAGAAGCAACGGGCATAGATGATGAGGATGACACCAGCATTGGGATCCCTAGCCTGGCATACCGCCCACAGGGGACAGAGGATCTGCAGCTCCCGTACGAGCAGGAGGAGTTTGGCACGCTGCCATCGGTGCAGAACCTCACCAACAACATCGCTGGCTTTGTCACCAGGGGCATGATCCAGCTGGCTCTGTCAGGAGGCTCTCAGGCAGGCCCCTCACGCAGCACCAATCCCCAGAGAGGGGCAAAGACTCACCTCAGAGCAGCCAGTTTGGACTTGGACACTGATGCTGAAGGGGATGACTTTGAACTGCTGGATCAGTCCGAGCTGAACCAGCTGGATCCCACTGGCTCCCGGGGCCAGTAAACCATCCTGGCACTTCCCTCTGGTTTTCTACTGCGCATCATGGAGTGAATCCTGGAAGGAAAAGCTTTGCACAGTTCTCTCAATCGTCTCCTGGGGGTCTGGGTGATGTGACAGCCACTCCTGGCTGGGTGCACCACTGTCACCTGTGACTCCATAGCCTCGCTTGGATGTTAAAATAAAGGACACTGGCAATCTGTAGGGAAGAGGCGTTGATGGGACAGCTCCACAATCACCCTGCACTGTCTGACATGATGCTGCCTGCTCCAAACTTTTATCTCTCAGACAATAAATCTGGTGTTTGCAGCTCTCAAGCCCAGTGGGACTGACAGCATCACCAGGAACAACTGTGCACTGAGTTCTGGCACTGATGTGTAACCAGGGGAACAGGACAGAGCCCCTCACACGTGGTGTCTGGGCCTCAATGCTGTTCTGTCTCAGACAGCTGTTCCCCTATCCTAATATGTGCACAAATCCAAGTCTTCTCTCCCAGCAATATCCAACTCCAGGTGGAACCAAGCCCCTTGCTCCACTGTGGATGTTGAGCAGCCACAATGTTTTCCTTGCACTGGCTGCTCCCTCGGCTCCGGCTCCTCGTGATGCTGTTTTGTAAGAGCTCAATGGCAATAAGACACCTGCTGTGACCGTCAGACCACCTGCAACAACATCCACGTGTAGCCCCTGCTCTTGTGTTGCTTCTCTGAACTAACAGCTTTGTTAACAGCCAACTAACACTTTGCTAGAAACCCCTGTGCTGCTCCCGTGCGTTCCCGTGGGCAGGGCCGAGGCTGCACGTTTTCCTGGAGGAAGGAGGAGGTGGAGCAGGGCTGCCAGGGCCGTGCTGTGTCCCTGGGCCCGTGCTGCCTCCAGCCGTGTGCAGGCAGAGCCCAGCAGCGGGAACCGCACGGGGACAGCAGCCCAGACCAGCAGCGACTGAAGAGGTCGTGCCTGTGAACAAACCAGCAGACTCCAGGGAGCGCCAGCCCCCTCTGCCCGCCGAGTGCCCACCGAGTGCCCCCGTTACTTTTCCTAAGCCATACAGACCCGGTTCTGATCACATTTGTGCGGCCAAGAACGTACCTCGTCAGGGACCCCGTTACCGGCTGCTGTCTGTCTGATTCTGCTTATCCCACTGCGTCCGCCGTGCCGGGGCTGAGGGTGGGGGCGGGGGGCGGCCTCAGCCGGGAACGGGAGCTCGGTAACGGGTACGGGCTGAGTCCGGTGCGGAGGTGAGGGGGGCGAGGGAGCGCCGGTTCCGGCCGGGGAGCGCTGAGCCCTCCGCGGGCTGTGCACGGGCCGCGTTCCCGCGGGGGCGCGCCGGTACCGGGCGGGGCCCGTTCCCCCGCCCATCACGGGCCGGTACCGGGCGGGGCACGTTCCTCCGCCCATCTCGGGCCGGTACCGGGCGGGGCACGTTCCCCCCGCCCATCTCGGGCCGGTACCGGGCGGAGCACGTTCCCCCGCCCATCACAGCCTGCCCCGCGATTGGCGGGGAGCGGGCGGCGCGCCGGAAGTGCGTGCACGGCGCCAACCGGGAACGGAGCGGGGCTGCAGGCGCGCGATGAGCAAAGGGCGGGAGGCCGCGGCCGGCGGTGAGTGCGGGAGTGGCGGGGGAGCACCGGGAGGCCCCGGGAGGCCGCGGTGACCGGGGCTGGTCCCGCAGGAGGCGCTGCCGCCGTGCTGCTGCGGTACCTGCGGGAGCAGAACCGGCCGTACAGCGCCCAGGATGCCTTCGGGAACCTGCAGCGGGAGCACGGGCTGGGCAAGGCGGTGAGCGGGGCTGGGCCGGGCTGGGGCGGGGCGGGCCCGGGCCCGGCTGACGCCGCGTCCCGCAGGCCGTGGTGAAGGCGCTGGAGCAGCTGGCGCAGCAGGGCCGCGTTCGCGAGAAGGTCTACGGCAAGCAGAAGATTTACTTCGCCGATCAGGTGAGTGAGCCCCGGCCGCCGCCCGCCGCCCGCCGGCCCCGGTGCCCCGCAGCCCTGACCCGCCGCTCCCCGCAGGAGCAGCTCCCGGCCGCCAGCGATGCGGAGCTCCGCGGGCTGGACGGGGAGATTGCGGCCCGCTCCGGGCAGCTGCAAGCGCTGCAGCAGAGCTGCCGGCACATGGAGGCGGGTGAGTGAGTGAGCCTGGCCGGGCAGCCCCGAGCCGCCCTGGCATCCCCAGCCGTGCCCCGGTGCCAGCCCGGGCCGTGATCGGTGCCACCTTCCCAGAGCTGAAGGACTTGAACAGCTCCATGACAACCCCTGAGATTGCCAAGGAGATCGAGGCGCTGAGGAAGGACTGTGCCAGTTACACGGAGAAACTGGAGAGGATTAAAACTGCTACCAACCATGTGACTCCGGAGGAGAAAGAGAAGGTGAACAGCAGCTGTGTCTGAACTGGGGTCAGTCTGGATCCAGGATCCAGCACTTCCCTTTCCTGCACTGCTTGCCCGGGGCTGCTGAGAGCCCTGCAGGGCAGCTCTGACCCGCGGCTGTTGCAGGTGTGCCGGGAGCAGCAGCTGTACCGCCGGGAGTGGCGCCGGAGGAAGAGGATGGTATGGAGGAAGAGGATGGTACTGGCTGTGCAGTGAGGGCCCCGCTGGATCTGCTGCCCACAGCCCTCACCTGCCCTGTATCCCCAGGCCACCGAGCTGCTGGATGCCATCCTGGAGGGCTATCCCAAGAGCAAGAAGCAATTCTTTGTAAGTACCGAGGCTGGGTTGTGCCCACGGCTGCCGAGCCAGACCCTGAGCCTGTTGTGATGTGCTCGGTGCTGTGCAGGAGGAGGTTGGGATAGAGACAGACGAGGACCACGGCGTGGAGCTGCCAGCGGCCACGTGAGGTGCTGGGGGAGCCTTTGTTCTGGGGAGAAGCTGCTGCAGAGCTGCCTCTGAAACTCGGCTGTTGGGTTGTTCTTTTTCTCTTTTTGCAGGACTGGGATTTGTCCAGTGTATTTATTTGGTTTTGTTTTAAAATGTTTTGCAGTTGGAAGGGTGGTGGGTAGCAGTAACTTAGGCACTGGCTCTCTCCTTGCAGTAGAATGTTGTTTTTTCCTGCCCCCAGTGTGGCTGGGGGGACACATGAGGCACTGGTGCTGTGTCCTGGTGTTCTGGTAAGGAGAAGCAGCGAGGGACTGTCTGGGCTCCAGAGCTCTGTGTGTGTTCCTGCTGCGTGCCTGAGTGGTGACATGACAATATGATGCATTAAACTCCAGGATTTTGGTTCAGCTGCACATCCCTGTGGTGTTTGTCTCTTCAGAAGGTGTCAGGGAAGGGTTTAGGCCCTGAGGCGTGGGGAGGGCAGGAGCCAGGAAACCAGAGCCACCAGCTCTAGGGCACAGCTCCAGTAACTCAGCATCAGAAAAATCATCAAAACATTCAGTGAAATTTATTTAATTACTTTTCACAATAGAAAAATACATCACTTTCACGTGTGAGGTCTGTAAAATTCCACGTCTTCTTCCCAAGGCAGGAGGCAGCACTCCCTCCTCAGTGCTGGAAAAACTGCCTGAAATAAACATTCCCTGGATGTGCCCCTGGGGCAGGAGCACAAACATGGTGATGGAGAACAAACCCTGCTGCTGGCAGCACCCTGGTCCCCTCACCCAGGCAGAGCTGAGACCCAAACTGGGCATGGGACAGGTCAAACATGTCCCTGATCGCAGCTGCTTCTACAGCTGGCACAGGCAGCACTCTGGGACCATTTCAAAATTTACAATAATAAAAATCCAATCGAGGCTGGTCATGTATGTGTGTGTATAAAAGTTCTAAGGAGGAGCAGCTGTGCTACAGCTGCAGATCTTTGCTGTGCAATACAGCCACAGTTTCTGAAAAGGAGAGGTGTCCCAGCACTTGCAGGAACTTCACTCTGTTCCTTCCCAGGGCTGCAGCATGCTTGGGGTTCATCAAGGCCCTAGCATGTGCTGCCAGGGCCACGGCTCCCAGCTCTTGATGGGCTCATCCTGCTGCCAGCAATGCCAGGCTCCTCCAAAATACAACAGCTGACTCAAAACAGCTGCCTCAGAGGGGCAGGGCACAGCCCTGAGGGCCAGGGAAAAGCAATTCCTGCTGCTATACCAGAAACCCATTGTTTTTAGTATGCTTTTGTCACATTTGCCCACCTTGGGGACAGCAGGGCTGTCACAGGGCTGAGGGCACAGAGTGGAGCTGCTCTGGGATCAGCTCTGCAAGGAGAGTCAGTGGCACAGGCAAGCCCATGGCACTGCCTGAGCCAGAGACTCTGCCCCCACCTTCCCCTCCCCTCCTGCCCAGTCCCTGTAAAGATTTGGTGGCACCGAGTGGAGCAGCAGTGTCTGCACAGCCACTGTTGGGCTTCAGAAGGAATACAATAAATAATTCAGAGAACCTTAAAAACAGCCACAAGGGAGAGGGCCCAGGGTGGTGCCTGGCACCCTGGCCTCTGGCAGCAGTGCCCCATCCCCACGGGCACAGCAGTGGCACGGGAGGCTCAGTAGAGCTGGCTCTTCACCTTGTGCAGGACCCCGATGACAACGTCCCGCAGCGTCTGTGGCAGAGAGAGGACACGGTTGGTCTGTGGAGGGACAGAGCCACCCCTGTGCCGCTGTCTGTCCCCTCAGCCATGGCACCAGCCCCTCTGCATTCACCTGGGGCTTGCAGTGCTCCTCAATCCAGCTGAAGACACACGCTGAGAGCTCCTGAAAACTCGTTACGGAGACCGAGGCGTTGAAGGACTGGAACAGGGAGTCCATGATGCCTTGGAAAACATTGAACTTCACCTCATCAGAGATCTGGTTCTTCCCCTCGTTCGGGTTGTTCTGATGAGCTTTCACAATCTGCTCATAGTTCCTGAAACAAGCACACCAAGGTCAGCAGTGAGACCTCCACAAGTGACTGAGCTGCCACTCCCAGCTCCTGCTCCCAGTGCTGGATTCCCACTCCAACTCCTGCTCCCAGCTCTGAATTCCCACATCCAACTCCTGCTCCCAGCTTTAAATTCCCACATCCGGCTCCTGCTCCTGGTTCCCAGTTCCAGGCCTGTCCCCAGATGCAGAACCACTGCAGGACCCCACAAGGATGTGAGGGAACAACAGGAAGTGGAGGGCGAGACCCCAACAGCTCTTCCCTTACACTTTCATGATCTTCAAGGCCATCACATCTTTCCTGAGGGTAGAAACTTCCTCCTCCTGCTTTTTCTTCTCCTTGTGCAGGAACTGGATGTAGTCAATAGCTGAGCACAAAAACACAGAGTGGGGATTTGGGAGCACACATGGGACCCCCACAGGAGGTGCCTGAGCCAGGGCAGCACCATCAGCTCCCAGTGACCCAGTTCCCTTGGGGAGGTGAGTGCAGGTGAGGCTCCCCAGAGCCTCATCACTCCAGAATGTTCCAAGGTGATGAACTTTGCCCTGCACACCTCCAGGGCGGAGCTTTGGGCGTTGACAGCACCTCCTTCCCTCCTGCCCTTGGGGACTCACTTTTCTGCAGCACAATGGCCTTGCTGAGCTTCTGCGAGCTGATGGAGAAATCCTGCTGCTCACAGGTGGGGACAATGGCCTGCAGGTCATTGTAGCCTTTCTGCAGGGAAGCAGAGCCATGGAGTGTGGTGGGCTCATCCATGCTGAGAGGCCAGGAGCACAGCACAGAGCCAGGGCAGCTCCCAGCACACACAGAGCAGGGAGGGCAGCTCCAGCAGCAGAACAGCAATGCTTGGAGAGCAGAGCCCTGCAGCACTGCCTGCTGCCCCGCGCCTCGCTCACCTTGATGGCATCCCGGCGTTTCTGCTCGGCCTGGGTGTGTGCCCGGCGCCGCTGGTCCTTGTAGGTCTCCTTGGGGGACTCCTGGGCGCAGTCACTGTCCTCGTCGTCTGTGGGGACACAGCGGGGCTGGGCGTGGGACACAGCGGCACCACGAGGGGCACAAGGCGGCTCAAGGGAGCATACAGCTGCAGCCAGGCCCAGCATAGCCCCTGCCCCACTCAACTACAGCAGGCTGGGCAGAAAAGCCTTCCAGAGAGCCCTGGTAATACTTTCTGACCCCTCAGAGAGCTTGGCAGGAGGTAGATGCTGGAAGCTCCCTTGGGAAGGTGACAAAACCAGAGTGATTCTCGACTCCAAACCCTGCTGGAAACCACAGAACCCTGACGCTGCTCCCACCACCTTCCTCCTTCTCATCATCAGGACAGGAATCCTGCCCAGCCACGCTCACCCCCTCGGTGCAGGGCAGACCTGAAGCCCGGCATGTGCCGGACTCCCCAGCCAGCAGAACCGCGAGCAAACCCCACCTGTGTTGGGGACAGAAGAGGCACTGGTGGAGCCGATGCTGTTGGCCCGGGACACTATGCTGCCTTTCCGCGCATTCTCCATGAAGAGCGCTGGAATTAAGATTGTCCCGGGGTCAGTGCCCCGCTCGGGGTGTGACCGGGCGCGGGGACATGAGGGCGTCCCCGGGCAGCCGCTGCCACCCATGGACGGGGCTGGCGCCGCCCGGGCACCTACCGGAGTCCAGGCCATTGTCGCCGTAGGCCGCGTCCACCTGCGCGGGGCCGGCGGGCGGAGGAGACACGTCAGCGGGGCTGGGGCGGCGATGCGGGCCGCGCCCCGGAGCCCCCCGCCCTCAGGAGCTCGTTCGGCCAGAGCAGCACCCGCCACCCCCGAGCTGCGGCCCCGCCGGGGCCTTCACCACCGCCCCTCGCCCCGGCACCGACTCGTGCGCGCTCCCGCCTCCCGCGCCCCCGGCCCGGCGCTCACCCTGCCCGGCCGCCACGAGCCCCGTGCCGGCGCGCCGCCCTGCGCCCCCGCGGCACCCGGCGGCCCGGCCCGACCCGATCCCGGCCCCACCTTCCCCCACGAGTCCTCGGCGGCGGCGGCGCCCGGCGGCTCCGCCATCTTCCGCCCGCCCGGTCATGTGACCACCGGAGAGCGCGGCCGCCGCCAGGGGGCGCCCGTGACGTCATGGCCGTGACCCACCGGGAGTCCCACACCGGACACCGGGGGTGACGCAACCGGAGTGACCGACCGGGTCCGGGAGTGACCTGTCGGGCACCGGGAGTGACACACCAGGAGTGACCCATACCGGGCACCGGGAGTTACCCACCAGGCACCGGGAGTGACCCACGGGGAACCGGGAGTGACCCACTGGGTATTGGGAATGACCCACCGGGCACCGGGAGTGACCCACCGGGTTCCGAGAGTGACCAGCCGGGTACGGGGGGTGACACACCGAGCATCGGGAATGACCCATTGGGCACCAGGTGTGACCCACGGGGCACTGGGAGTCCTACACCGGGCACCAGGAGTGACCCACCGGATACCGGGGGTCCCACACCGGGCGGGCCCGGGCCCATAACGGGAGCGGGGAGGGGACGGGACGGGCGCACGGACACGCACGGCAGGAGCAGCTTCTTTACTGTCACCCAGCGGGGCTCAGCCCTGCGGGGCTCCCCTCACCGGGGACCGCAGGAGGCCCCGGACCCTCGGCGGAGCTGGACAGGGCCGGTGCTGTCGGTCCCGCGCTGCTCCGGCTCACGGTGGGCAGTGCTGGCTGGACACGGAGCCTCACGGAGCCTCACGGGGCCGTCACGGGCCAGGCTTGGGGCTCAGGCGCTGCTGCAGCAGGTCCCAGGCCTTGTGCACCTGCACCAGAACCGGGCGGGCTCAGAGCCACAGCACAGTCCCGGCTCTTCCCTCCCGGCTGAATTCTGAATTCTCATCCCCAAATCCACCCGTTGTGGCAGCCTCGATGGTGAGCAGCACACCCAGGCATGGCCTGAGCACACACTGAGCACCCTGCAGGTGCTGTCGCATCCCCCAGAGCACACACCCAGCCCTGCAGGTGCTGTGGCAGCCCCATCTCACCTGCTGGCGGGTGATCTCGGGCTCCCAGAGGCTGCACAGCACCACCTGGGACTGTTCCACCCTCTGCCTGTTGCTCATCTGGCTCTGCAGCCGGCGCCGAGCGGCCTCCTCGGTGAGCCCATCCCTGGCCACAATGCGCCTCACGGCCTGCCGGGGACACAGGGGAACTCAGCAGCCTGGCAGAGGCTGAGGAGCAGCTCCAGCAGCAAGTGAGGGGCCCTGGCGTTGCCCACCTCCTCCTCTGGGATGATGGCTGTCCACACCTCGTGCACCATGTCCTGCCAGCCGGCCTCCAGCAGCACGGCAGCATCCAGCACACACACAGCTTTCCCTAGGGAAAAAAGGCGAAAAAAGGCATTCCTCAGTGCCTGGGCTCACTGCCACCTTCCTGACGCTTCACTGCCCTCCTTACCTTGAGCATCAGCCTCCCTGACCTTCTCCATCACCATCTGGGCTATTCTGGGCCACACGATGTCCGTCAGCCTCTTCAGCTGCTCCTGGAAAGGAGCACAGCAGGATTTGAGATGCAGCCCCCGATCCTCAGAGCCCCTCTGCAGCCAGCCAGGAGAGTGGGGTGTAAGCAGTCAGGGGACACCCAGGAAGGAGCCACTGAAGGAGGGGAGGTGGGTCCAGCCCATCACTGAGCATCAGGAAGGAGAGCTTTCACCTGGCCAGAGGCTCCCATTCCTGCTGCCAGGGTCAGCATGCTTTTTCCTATTATTTTCTGCCATTAGGGCCCTGCTATTAGCAGATATCTCTCTGTGAGAAGTTCTTTGCTCCACACCACAACAAGCTCCCAGTGCAGCAGGTCCCACAAAAGACATTCCATCCAGGGAACCTCTTGGTGTGTCTAACTTGGCTTGGGGAAGCAGTAGAGCAACAGGCTGAGCACTTGTAAGGGCCAGGTGCCACTGGGTACAAGGGGCATAGACCCCTGGCTGTGTTTGTCAGGTCTGTTCCTCTGAGCTGATTAAGGAAAAGCACAGTATGGAGGAGATGGAGATGGCAATGGGGACAGGGATGGGGACAGGGAGGCAGCAGCAGCTGCAGGGCAAGAGCCATATATATCCAGCCCAGCTGCTGATTCATCTGCACAGATGCAATCTGTCCCACCCTGTCCCCATGCCAGAAAATACAACCAGGAAGGTGTCACCATCTCAAAGGGCTGGAAACTCAAAACCCCTGTCACAAGAGAACAGCCCATGCTCGCAGCATTAAGTATTTATAGTAAAGCTGCTTTTACCTGGTTTCCAAACACTTTGGCCCCAAGGACTTTCCTGTTAATGGTTCCATCTTTGTTCAGGATCTCTGCAAGGCAGAAGCACAACGGGTTTGGGAGGGACAACTCCCATCCCTGTGGCAAGCCTGGGTTGGGGAAAGGGCTTTGGCACAGGGCTCTCAACAGGTACAGGTAGAAACTCCTGTCCTGGCAGCTCTTCACCTGATTCCTGAAAAGGACAGGGAAGAGCTTTTCCCAGGCAAACAAAGAGCAGCCTGGTTCATCATTCCCCACCAGCAGCTGTGACATGGGACACACAACACTTGGGGAACCCATGGGGAGGGAGGGGGCACAGGCCAGGGCTGTATGGGACACCAGGACACCCCTCCCTCCTCTTCCTCCTCCCTGCAGCCTCAGTGCCCCTACCTGCCCCAAAGGCTGCCACCACTGCCTCCTGGGCCGGGCCACCAGGGGCATAGACGGCGTGGCCCAGCTGGTCAGCGTCGATGACGAAGGCGCCCAGCTGCCCCAGCAGTTTGGCCATGGAGGTTTTTCCACTGCCAGTGCCCCCAGTCAGCCCAATCACGTACGGGCGCAGCGGCAGGGCCGGGTCTCGCTGAGGGAAAGAGGAAAGCCGTGGCAGCAGATGGAGAGCTGGGCTTTGCTGGAGAAGGATCCTGGCCTGCAGAGCAGCAGGCAGCCTCTCCAAACTCTCTGAGACTCCCACCTTTCCTCCCGTGCCCTCCCTCACCCGCGGGGGCTGCAGCAGTGTCCCCAGCAGCCTCTGCCGCAGGCTGGAGGAGCTGATCTTCTCCTCCTCGTTCTGATTGTGCTCGGGGTCCTTCATCAATTGGATTTCATACAGAGCCAGCTCGGGGAGCCCCTGATGAGAGAAGGGAGCCCCAGCCATGAGAATGCAGCAGAGGGAAGGGGCGAATCAAGATCAAATTTGCCCTCAGGCAGGGTGAGAGGGTGGACAGGGATCTCCAGCGTGGGATTTACATTTTCAAGTCTCTTCTTGTTGACAGCCACCCCTCCCCGGTGGGTCTCCTCGCTGACCACCAGGCACTGCAGGTCGGGGTCTGTGACCGAGGGCCCGAAGGGGTCGGCCAGAGGCACGATGTCGTAGCACAGTGAGGGCTTCACATCCTCCAGGAACTCGCGCAGCTTCGCCGCCCGCAGCTCGTAGGGCTCGATCAGCTCTGGCAGCACCTTGTCTGCCGGGCGCCAGGAGGGCGGGGAAGCAAAACAGTGACGGAAAAGCAAGACCGAGGGGTGGGAGAAAAGAGAGACCAAGAGATGGGACTTTGAACGCTGCCTCCCCCTTCCCTTGCCCTCGCTGCCCCTGAACGCTTTGCTGGCTGTAGGCGCGACATGGTGACCCCACTGATGCTCTGCCTGGATGGCACTACCTCGGGTGGGTGACTCGAGCCCCCAGACCCCTGCCCTGCCCCGGGGAGCCCCGGGCTCAGCCCCGGTGCCCGCGCAGTGCCACGGCCGCCCCGGACTCACGGCGGAGCAGCTCTCCGTCCGCCACCCCGGCGAGGAGCCGGCGCCGGGCCAGGAGGCAGCAGGCGCTGAGCAGGAGCCGGTGGGCACCGTGCAGCCGATCGAAGGTGCCGCCAACAGCCACGTCCAGGAACTCGGGGAGCGCCGCCTCGGGATTCTGCTCGGGGTCCCCGTCGGGGTCACCCGCGGTGTCCTCGCCCAGCAGCATCGCGGGCAGGCTGGGCGGGCAGCCGTACACGGCCGCGGCCAGGCGCTGCAGCCCGAGCTGCACCGGCTCCGGCGGCCCCGGCGCCTCGGCGGCGGCCGCCAGCAGCACGCGGGGCTGCCGCGCCAGGCGGCGGCCGGGCCCCAGCAGGACGCGCAGGTCCAGCCCCCGCCGCGTCGCCGCCGCCGTGTAGAGCGCGGCCAGAGCCCGCAGCAGCGCGGGGCCCGCGGGAGGAGCGGCGGGGCCGGCGGCGGGGCCGCCCAGCCGCAGCCCCGGCTGCAGGTGCACGTAGAGCGGCCCCGCCACCAGCCCCGCCGCCGCCGCCACCAGCCCCGCCGCCCGCCGCGGCAGCGCGGGCAGCGGCGCCGTCAGCACCAGCAGCCCCGAGGCGAAGGGCGGCATCGCCCCGCCGGAAGCGCCGCCGACCGGAACGGGGCCGGCAACGGCACCGGAACAGCTCCGCCTCCCGGGCAGCCCCGCCGCGGGCGGGAGCGCGCCCGGCTCCGCCTGCGAGGGGAGGAGACCGGCCCGGCCCGGCCCGGTGCAGCCCCGCGGGGGGAACGAGCCCGGCGCTCCGCGGAGAGACGGGAACTGAGGCGGAGCCGTGCGGCTGCAAAGGGCTTTATTGGGGACACGGCGGCACCGGGCACGCGAACGGGCCCGGGCCGGGCTGGGGGTTCGCAGGGCAGCGGTTCCGGTGCTGGCGTGGCGCCGCTCAGGGCTGCTCCCCGCCGGTCTCGGTGCCGCCGAACACGAAGTCGTGCATGGCGCGGACGTACGCGGAGCCGTCGGGGCTGCTGAGCCGCAGGCGGCAGAGCGGGGCGAGGAGCTGGGTGCTGGCGCAGCGAAGGGGAGGGCAGGGGCTGCCGATGGCCTCCAGGAACAGCTGGCACCGCAGACGGGTCAGAGCCCTCCCTGGCACGGCCCCGCGGCCACCCCCGCCCCGCCGTGACTGACCGGCAGCACCTGCTCCACCTCCTGGGCCGTGTCGCGGAACATGCTCTGGCAGTGCCCCAGGTACCGCCGGTACAGCCGCTGTGTCTCGGCATCCAAGCCCTGCATCTCGCTGCCCTCGGGGTCGGGGTGCTGCAGGTTGGCCATGAAGCTGGTGTGGACCGGCCCGCACTCCACCAGCGTCAGGCTGCGGGAGGGAGAGCATCAGCTGCCACCGTACCCCCGCCCTGGCGTTCCCCCCATCCCGGTGGGCACGATCTAGCCCTCGCGGCATCACCGGCACTCACTGGATGTTGAAGGGGCGCAGGATGATGGCCAGGCTCTCACACAGCCCCTCCAATGCAAACTTGCTGGCACAGTACACAGCATTGAAGGGCAGCCCTGGGGCAGAGCCACACCCTGAGCACCAGAGCTGCTCCCCACAGGGAGCTCCGTGTGCCGCGGGGTGCGGGGGGTCCCACCTTGCAGCCCCCCGATGCTGCTGGAGACAACGATCCGCCCGGCCCTGCGGCTCTTCATGGCAGGCAGGAAGGCCTGGATGGTGCGGACAGCCCCGAAGACGTTCACATCGAAGAGAGTTCTCATGGCCTGCTCGGAGCAGGTCTCCAGCGGTCCCATCAGTCCCACCCCTGCATTGCACACTGCCAGGCACGCTGCAGTCAGCCACTGACTGGAGCCCCACACACCACCAAGAAGGCAGAAATAGGGGGGCTTTCCCTGCTGATGATCCCTTGGTACCCCCAAATCCATCTACTGCACCTCTGCCCCGCTAAACACATCCCAGCCCTAGGACTGCCTGCACCTCCCATAATTTGGCTTCTCCTCCTGGTGCCCTGGGGAGAGTTGTGACCCCGCAGAGATCCCCTCAGCACCCTGGGGACACTGGGGACACCAGCCATACCCAGCACATCCAGCTGCCGTCCCTGCACATGCTGTGCAGCAGCTGCCAGCGAGCAGGGGTCAGTGACATCGAGCTGCAGCAGCTCCAGCGTGTCGGGGCAGGAGCCCCCCAGGCGCTCCAGCAGCCGCTCCCCCTTGGCCAGGTCACGCATGGTGGCATAAACTGGGGAGAGAATGGCTGAGGGCAGCAGTGCTGCATCCCAGCACCCACCCCAGGCTCTGCCTCTCCTTGCTGAGCCCACCTGGGGCTGACAGACCCCGGGGCAGTGCTGACCCCCATCCCCCTTTACCTTGGAAGCGGCGAGCGGCGTCGGCTGCCAGGCGTGCAGCCAGCCCCAGGCCGATGCCCGAGGAGCAGCCCGTGATCAGCACCGTGGTTCTCTCCATGCCTGGCAGCGCTGCCCAAAGGGGCCACCCCATTTAAGAGGGCTGGGAAAGGGGTCCCCCCGCCCCACGCCACATTGTTGTGTCTGCTGCCTTATCTCAATCCCCTCCACCCCCCTCCCTGCGCATGCCTGGGGCTCCCTGTGCCTTGATCCTGTGCAGGTGCTGTGATAAAGATTCCACTGAGCCAGGACCTCCCTGCTGGAGGAGGCTCTGGGGCACGAGGGGAGCTGCAGCCCCAGCTGTACTTTGCTGTGCCAGGCATCCCAGCTGCCAGGACACGTCTGGCAGGGTGTTGTTCCTGCTGGGCAGGCTCAGGGCTGAGCTGCTCCTCTGCCCCCGTGTTCCACACAGTCCTGAGCTAGCAAAGGAGCTGGACACACATGGGAGAAAAGAGTCTGTATTTGCTCCGTCCATAGCTGGGCTCTGCCCGAGCCCCAGCTGTGGAAAAGGCCTCAAAAAGTCCATCCTGAGGACATCCAGCGACACTGCAGGCAACAATGCTGCAAAGTCTTTTATGATACAAAAGGCACCAAATGTGGGCAGGGCCATGCAGTGCCACATCCCCACAGGCACTGGGGTCCAATACTGCTCTGTCCCCCTCCCCACTGCCACCTCCCTGTCACCTTCTCACCCATCACTGCCCCTGCTAGCCAGCCAAGGCCCCACAGCAGGGACACGTTTGTCCTGTCCCTCTGCAGTGTCCCACCAAGCTTCCAGCCCAGGTTTCCTGGGAACAGGCTCAGGGCAGCTGGGCAGAGCTGAGCACAGAGCACGGTGTGCGATGGGACCCTGGGGCACAGCCGGCTCCCACCCATCTGCCAGCCCCTTGTCCACGTGCCAGCCCCTCTTGGGGCACATCCTGCCCATCCAGGCTGGCTGAGGGCCACCAGGGCCACCGTGCCCCTCGTCCAGGACACAGCTATCAGGCCAGGAGCCCAGATGGGGGAGGGTGCAGGGGCTCTGTCCACCCTCTCTGGGGGAGGCTCCGGAGGCAGAACCCAGAGTCAGGCAGGCCCAGCCGAGCTGCGCCGCAGGGCGCTGGGGTAGTATTTGAGGAACAGCTTCCTGGAGATCTCCATGGTGTCCCCAGCTGGCACAGCTGGATAACGCTTCTTGTTGTAGATGAAGCCTCTCTCCACTTGGAACACAGCCTGGTTGAACTGCTCCTGGTGGAAGGGGCGGCCCGAGTTGAGGCTCTCCACCAGCACAGACACGAAGAGGCTCCAGCGCACAGCGTAGTAGTCCAGCACCAGCCCCCCCAGCTGCTTGTTGGCATAATCCAGGATGTTCCCGCTGGGCCCCCAGAGCGTCACCTGGTTGCGGGCATTGAGCTCGTACTGCTCAGCCTCCCGGGCGCTGGTGGCCACGGCGCGGGCGCTCTCCAGCCAGCGGCCCAGCAGGAAGAGGCTGTGGCTGCACAGGAGGCTGTCCAGCTCGGGCAGCAGGTCGTACACCAGCACGCCGCCGGCCGTCAGCAGCTCGGGCAGCGCGTGGCTCTGGAAGGCCTGGCGGATGCTCAGGTAGTAATCGCTGACCAGCTGCTGCGCTGCCTGCCGGGTCACGTCCACCAGGTCGTAGAGGAAGGCGGGGCTGGAGCCCAGCTCGGCGCCGGCGCTCAGCAGCAGCCGCCAGGCCTCGTAGACGTCGCTGGCGTTGTACCAGAGCGCGGTGTCCATGCGCAGCGAGGGCCGGCGCACCAGCGGGCTGCGGTTGTGGTTGACGCAGACGCCGGTGCAGTTGTAGACGCTGCGCAGGAGCAGGCGCCAGGCGCCGGCTGCAGCGGCGTTCGGGGCTCCATAGCGGCGCTCGGCGTAGCGTGTCACCCAGCTGGGCAGGTCCAGCGGCTCCTGCCGCCAGCCCAGCTCGTTCATCAGCTCGTACACCATGTCGTTCTGCTCGATGCCCTCGGGAACCAGCCCCGTGCCCACCATGGTGGAGTTGGGGAAGCGCCGAGCGGCGAAGGGGCCGTGGTTGATGGCCTCCACCGTGCCAAAGAGGCCGTGGTTGCCCCCGAAGTTGTGCAGCATGCACCAGATGAAGGGCTGGCCGTAGAAGGACTCTGTCCACTGGTAGACGGGCTTGGACTCAGCAAAGAGGTCGAGAACAATCATCCTGCCAAGGGGCACTCCGTGCAGCAGGGCCCGCACCTGTGCTGGCTGCCAGAAGTCGGGCTGGTGCTGGAAGAGCCAGCCCTGCATCAGCCACAGTGCCTTGGGGTCAGCTGGGGACAGAAGAGCACTGAGTGAGACCCTCTCCAGGCAGGGCCCACAGGTGTCTCATGAGGCCCTGGGGCCACCAACTACCCCTCAAGGGGCTTTTGGGGATCTGGCACCAATGGGTTCTGCGCTTACATGGGGCCCACAGCCTCCTGCCCCAGCCCTGCTATCCCACCTGGAGCCCTGTGGCCAGGCCAGCACCACACACAGACCCACCTCCTGTCATTGACCTGAAAACAGCATTGCTGACTCTGGAGAGATAGGCAGGGTCGGAGGACAGGGGGGTCATCTCGTTGAAGGTGTCTGCGCTATAGACGTGGTCTGTGCCAAACTCCTTGATCAGCTCCTTCAGGAAGAGCGTCCCGATCACCTGGAACATGGGGTCCTCTGGGTCCAGCAGGTAGGTGCACGAGTAGGCGCAGTCAAAGTGGCTCCAGTGCCCCAGGCGAGTGGCATTCACACGGGGGAAGACCCTGCAGGAGAGGGCAGAGATGGGGATCAGGAGCAGAACAGGACAGGACCACCGTGCCCGTGTGGAGACTGGGGAAGCTGCAGAGGGAGGTGCTGCTGGAGGTGAGACCCTGGGGCAGGGCTGCACCTACCGGAGGATGCCCTGCGGCACATGGCCCGCGAAGGCCGGCAGCACCGTGGTCATGCCCAGCGAGCGCATCCGCTCCACGATGCGGTACTGGGAGAGAGGAGGAGAGAGGGAGCAGAGGGAGAGAAGCCCCCAGGTTCCCACCAGGGCACCCCGGGCGCTGCTGCAGCTCGGGGGGGATCGGGGGGCTCCCCTCGGCCGGGAGGACCGGGGGGTGACAGGGGTTTGCCCCGGGCGGCCCCGGTACCTGCAGGTAGAGCTGTTTGAAGTGCCAGGCGGGAGGCAGCGGCCCGGCCCAGCGGCGGAGGTTGCCCATCCTATTCCAGGCCAGGAACGCGGGGCCCGTGAAGTATTTGTCGATCTCCGACTGGTTCAGCCCCAGGTTACGGTAAACCTGCACCGGTAACCGGGGGTCAGCCGGTCCCACGGCTCCCCACCGCCATCCTCCCCGTCCTCACCGTCCCTCGGCCCGGTGCTCACCCGCTGCCAGACCGCCTCCTGCCCCGCGAACGCCGGTGCCAGGTTGATGCCGCTCAGCGCCATCCAGTCGATCTCCCGCTCCCATCGCGCCCAGTCCCACCAGGCGAACGAGTAGCTCTGGGTGCACACGTTCTGGTAGTAGCGGTACCTGCGGGAGCGGCGGAGGCTGCGCCCGGGCCCCCCGCGCCCCCCGGGCCCCCCGTTACATAACAGCGCCTTGTCCCGCGCTAACGAGGCGTGAGCGCCGCCCGGCCCCGCGTCCCCGTTACCTGCCGGGGGCGGCGGCGCGGATCTCGGCCCGCAGCCGCGGCAGCGGCTCCGGCAGGCGGAGCTGCGCCCCGGACCACGACAGGTGGCAGCCGCAGAAGTCCCGCAGGTAGCGATAGAGACCGGCGGCCGCCGCCACGCCGCTGGAGCCCTCGACGGCGACGGCCACTCCGGTACCGGGAGGCGACCACAGCCGGTAGATGTCGGGCCCGCCAGCCGCCAGCGCCGGGTCCACCGAGAGCGACACGGCGGCGGCCCGAGGGCCGAGCAGGCGCCGCGCCAGCGCCCGCACCGCCTCCTCCTGCCGCGGGTCCCCCGCTCGCCCCGCCGTGGCCGCCAGCAGCAGCAGGAACGGCAGCGCCAGCCCCGGTACCGGACCCAGCCCCGGTTCCGGTCCCCGCCGCGCCGCCATCGCCGCTGCGTGCCCCTGCGCCGGCCCCGCCTCTCCCGGTACGGCCCCGCCCACCTCCGGCTCCGCCTCTCCCGGTACGGCCCCGCCCATCCCGGTACGGTCCCGCCCTTCCCCGGCCCCGCCCATCCCGGTACGGCCCCGCCCATCCCGGTACGGCCCCGCCCGCCCCCGGCCCCGCCCATCCCGGTACGGCCCCGCCCACCCATCAGCCCGGGGCTCCGGGACCCGCTCCGGCCGGCCGGGGGCGCTGCGAGACCGGGCAGCGTCCCGGCAGCCCAGCAGGACCCACCCGGAGCGTCCCGGTCTCGGCCGCCCAGGCGAACCCCGCCGGGGAACAGGGCCGGGCTGCCCGGGTCTCTCCCAGCCGCAGCGGGAATCCGCAGACGCTTCCAGGACGGAACCCGGAGGAAGGACGGGAATTCGGGGCTCCCCGAGCCCCCCCAGTGCACCCCAGGGCGGGCCGGGGTGTGCTGCCAGCTCCAGGGCTGCGCCTGTGAGCCCAGAGCCATGGGAACGGGCAGAAATGCTGTGATTGCACGGGAGAATGGTGAAAGGGACAGAGAACATTCCCCCGGCCCGCTAGGACCTCCAGCTGCAGGAAAAGCATCCCCCGGACCCGCGGGAAGGGAAGGCTGGGCCCGCAGCTCAGAGCGGCTTCTCCTCCTCCCGGAGAGATCGGGAGATGGGAAATGCACCGACATGAGCAACAGCAAGGCCAAAACCCTGCAGAACCCTCCCTTCCGCTGCTCCTGCACATGGGGAAATAAATAAAATACCCTGTCCGGCAGGAAGGGGCTGAGTAAACACGGCCCTGGAGGGCGAGCGGGGAAAGCAGGAGCAGGGCACAGCCCCGGGCATGCAGAGTGTGTTACCCCCACTGCCCATCGAATGGTTAAACAAAAAAAAAAAAACTTGTTTCACTTTTTTGGGTCTATCAGGGAGGGCAGGAGGCCCTGGGATAAAAAGCCCCGGGATAAATGGCCTCAGCTCGGCCTTTGCTCAGGATGTCACTCTTGATAAGCACAGAGGCAGCCCAGGGTCAGGCTGGTCCTGCTGTCCAAAGCAGCCCTGCCCACCCCGCGGTTCTGGTCAGGGAGGGGACAGGATCCTGGACAGAAATGCCTGCAGAACCAGCTGTCCCCAGCAGCTCTGGGTGGGTCAGGGATGAGGGGCTGCCCCTGAGGCCCCTCAGCAGAAAACAGGACACAGTGTTTGTTGTGGAGTTGATTTAATTTATACAGCGACTGTCAGCAATGTGTTTCATCCAGGCAGCAGAACACAGCAGGACTCCTGTCAAAGCTTTGATTTCACCCTTCAGCCTTCAGACTCCTCTGTGAATGCCCAGCACATCCTCCATGCCCAGGGCATGCCCAGGTGCAGCACAAGGGTCCCTGTGCCCCACTGTGCACAGTCTGGCAGCACACATAACCTTCTCACCTAATTTTAAGCAGCCTGGCACCTTGAGACATTTCCTCCTTGATTCCAGGTTAATGAGTCTTGTTATTGTTCTAATCTGTTCTTACACAAATACCCAGCTCCACTGTGAGAATGGAACACGACAGTCACACACTGACACACCCACTGCTGCTACAGCTACATCGAGTTGAGGAGTGCAAGGAAATTCTGACAGCTCAGACAGGAAAGAAAGCAGCAGCTAATGCAGGGACACAGCACAGAGAGCCCCCTGCCATGGAGCTGTTCTGGCAAGATGGGGCCACTGCTCCCCCTCAAAGGGCTCCCCAGGGAGTGCACAGGACAATGTGAGTCACTGTACATCCACCTGAGCAAAGGCTGCCTCCAGCCATGCCAAGCACACACAGGCACAACCTGATGTGCCTCCGGGGCTTTGGGTTTCAAAAAAAAAAGAAAAGAAAGCCCAAGAAATGTCCCTGCCAGTGGCCAGTGACAGTCTGCACCAGGGCTCATCCTGCCCCAGGCCAGTCAGGCAGCTGAGCCCCAGTGCATGAGGGCTCCTCACCACTGCCTCCAGCAATGAGAGGGGATCAGCCTCACTCTGTGCTCCTTGGACCTTTTTTCCATGTGCTCTTTTGTCCCCTCTGCACAGCTGCCATTTCTTTTCTGCCCTGATCAGCTGCCAAGGAAAGCACAACACAGGGAGCACACGACTGCACACCAAACAGACACCTCATGCACTTGGTACCTTTGGGAGTAAACTGAAAGAACCAAAAGTTTCTGTGATCCAGTGTTGTTACCCCAGAACGTCAAAGCTTTTGGCTTTGGGATGCCATGGTAACGCTCAGGGGTGCTGCACAATAAATTATTGTCACTACACACACACAGGGAGGGGACAGCCACACCTTGGTGTTGGGGTCTCACACACACAACATTTAACACTGCTGGAGTGGGGCCCTCAGTCATCAAACCTCCCCTCACGGATGATGTCAAAGGAGAAAGGGAGAAACTTGAACCCAGTGCCAGTGTAGAACTTGTTCTGGAATTCAATCCTGCAAGAGACAGAACAGTGATTACTCATTACAAAGTCAGCTCTCAATAGGAACAATTAGGAGTAGGGAGTAATAATCCTACTCCATTAAAAGTAGGATTACTGACTAAAAAAGCTTTAAGGAGAAAAAGAGGTACTATAACATAATGTATCTTTTGGCACAACCCCCCATCTTTGTGTGGAACTTCAATCTCACCCTCAGGGACAAAAAATGGCAAGAGGAGCAGAAGGCTGGCCTTGACCACGGTGCCCCAGGAAGCACAGGGAGCAGACACAGCATTTTCTACAGCAGCTGCTGAAGTTCCCTTTTTCATCAGCACAAGCTCAGCCATGTGACACTGAGCTCAGCCTCCCCCCAGGCATTTCTGTTGATTCCCTGCAGCACATTTGCACTGGGACGTGCCCAGCCGAGCATTAGCTCAGCCCCATTTGCTGCTGCCCCTAATGAACTCCAGCAAAAAAAAAAAAAAAAGAATTATTCCAGAGAACTGCCCAATAATCAGTGACAGCCAAATAGGGAAAACTAATCCCCTGATTCCCAGCAAAAACAAGCCCAGGCTTCACAGACATTTTCCACTGCACAAAGTCCCTGCAGGCAGCAAGTGACAGCAAACTGGGCAGCCTTTAACACAGTTCAGGAGAAGGGTTTTTCCAGCAGAAAAAAAGACAAACTGGAATTATTATTCCCCAAATGGAGAATCATGGCAAACTGGAATTATTTTTTCCCAAATGGGGAATCATGGCAAACTCCAGGGCTGCTGGATTCAGCTAGCAAAAAGTGATTTCCCCACAGAGCCCAGGAGGGAAATGCTCAGGAAAACCAGCTTCAGCCTGTATCTTCTGCTGCCTCCCAGGCCAAGGGATCCCCAGGATGAGCAGGATTTTCCGTGTGGGAGGAAGGGCTCTGTGCCAACATGCTCCAGTTTTTCAGGAACCCTGATAATCTCCACAAGTATCCTGTGACTAAGTGACTGTTCTGTAAGCAAAGGGAAATGAGAGGCAGAGGGTTGAGATCTGTGAGTCACCCAAGTTCACTGAGACTGACTTGTTAACCCTGATGATTCACAATTCCAGCTGGCCTTGGTATCCAAACCCTCCCTTTGGACATTCCATTACAACTGGAGGCCTGACACTGGGAGAGAGGCTGCTCTAAGGTTAGAAAACTAGCCAGAAAAGTGTATTTAAATAATCAGTGTGGATGGTCAGTGGGGTTTTCTGTGTCTCCAGAACACCCAAACCCCAGCAGGAAGCTCTGCTGTTGCTGTCACTGCCTGCTATGTGTCCCAGTTTACTGCTGAGCCCTCTGTGTGCCCAAGTTCTGCAGAGCATTTACAGACACTGGCATTGTCAGCAAACAGCCCAGGAGAGCCTCTCTGCAGCTTTTGCATTAATAATGTCAGTGTTTGTCAGGCTGTCATTCTTTCCAACCACACAGAGTCAGAGTAACAACACTGGCAAACCAGGCAGCCCCAGTCCTGTCATGGACATATTTTATGAAAAATCCTTCTATTAGGATTTTTTCTCCTGAGAAGCTGAGAAACCTCAGAGGAAAAGAAAAACAATAATGATCTGCTGCTGTGGAATGGAACAGGTGAATCTTTGATTGGTCTCATGTGGTTGTTTTTAATTAATGGCCAATCACAGTCTGGCTGTCTCAGACTCTCTGGTCAGTCACAAGATTTTATTATCATTCCATTCCTTTCCTTGCTAGCCTTCTAATAAAATATTTTTATTCTGTTCTTTTAGTATAGTTTTAGTATATAATTTTCTTTTAATATAATATATATCATAAAATAATAAATCAGCCTTCTGAAACATGGAGTCAAGATTCTCATCTCTTCCCTCATTCTGGGATGCCTTGAACACCACCACAGTCCCATAAGTAGGAAACAAAAGTCTCCTAAAAAGACAAAAGCAGGAGAAAAAAAAGGCAACTGTAACTCAGTACAACTGCAAATTCCCACTCTGTGTTTGTGTTCCTGAAGGCATCAGAGTCTGGGGTAAGGGGTAAACCAGGCACACCTCAAGGGGGGCACACCTGAGAGACAGAACCCACTGGGGTTGAAGTTAGTGGCATTAAAAAAAAAATCTGTGTGTGTGCCAGTGAAATGGCAAACAGGGGCAGCAGCAGTGAGAGCACAGATCACTCTGCCTGTGCAGGGCAGTGGCAGAGACTGCTGCAGTTACTCCTTCCCAAAAAGAGCAGAGGCACCACATCTGTGCCTGGGATATTCCATCCTGCAGGTGAGTCCTGGCTCAGGGCATTTACAAAAGAAAATCAAATCCTGGCAGGTGGGTGAGCAAGCTGGACTCCATCACTGGACTGTGAGTGGGATGCAGCTCCAACACACCCACACCTCTCAGGAACAGCACCCTGAATAGTTACAAACCTTTTCTTTTGGGCACAGTCTGTTCTGGCTCACTTTAGAAGAGGTGAGTAGCTTAAAAGGGGAGAAACTGCTTTAATCTGAATGTTCATGTTGAACTACATCACTGAAAGGCAATATATGGAAAGGCTGAGTATTTCAGAAGGGTGATGTGTTTCAGAAGGGTGATGTGTTTCAGAAGGGTGATGTGTTTCAGAACAGTTACAGCAAAAGAAGCTGACAGCATGACAGCTGAGACATGTACAGAGCTGCAGTGCAGCCCAAATTCACACCCTGCAATCCTGGCAGCAATCCAGAGGGCTGCCTCCACCCCAGAAGAGCCTGAAAAGCCCAACCTGCTCAAAGAATGCACACTGAAAAAGCACAAAATAAACCTCCCTCCTTTGGGACTGCCAGGCACAGCATGTGGAACAACCTGTGAATTCCCTGACCAGTAAAACCCATTCTCAATTCCTCCTCCTTTCCAGGAACCACCCACACCTCAAATTCCTGATAGGTGACGCTTCTCTCCCAGCCAGAAATTCCCATCTGCTCCTCCCAGGACAGCTGAATTTGACCTCCACTCTTCCTTCCTCTTCCTAAAAAGGGAGCACCTGCCATTGGAACAGCCTGTTTTCAGTTCAAGAGCACAAAGGAATGTGAACAGTGTGCTCTTTGGAACCACTGCAGGTGCCTCCCTCTGATAACCAACACCCAGCAACCTCAAAATCATTTCAGGAGATCACTTGCAGTCTGAAATAGAACCTTCAGCTTGCTTCTTGGGCTCTGAGCCTGAAGAGATTTTTCTCTCAGAGCCTGTGCATGAAAGGCTTGAAGGTTTGAAACAGATGTTTAGGGAAAACAGGACTTTGTCAAGCACTCCAGTCCAGGCACAGGCAGAGAGATCCCTGCTCTCACTGCTGCTGCCCTGGGTTTGCCTGTTTGCCATTTCACTCACACACACACAGATGGTTTTTCAAAGGTCCTTTAGGGAAATGTGAACCATTATCTCCAGCTCACACCTGTTCCAGGTGTCTGAGCCACATCAGCAGGTGCAGTTTGTGATTAACACAAGACAGGAACCTCCCCAAAAATGTGTTTTCTGCTCCATGGAGCCTGTCTAGAGCAGCTGCTCAGAGCTGTTCCCCTGCTGCTGCTTAAAAATGCCCTGGAAATCCTCTAATCCTCAGGGAATTACAGAGCAAACCCACCAGATGTGGAGTTACAGCACTGCTGCCCTCTGCTCCCCTTGGGCTGCCCTCAGCAGGGTCTGGGGGGCTCCTCTGTCGCTGTGACAGCAGGGACAGCAGGAGGGACCTGTGGGCAGCCAGCAAGGAGCTCTGCACTCACTGCTCTGCAGGGCTCAGGCTGCATGCCAGCAAAAACAGAGGCACCATCCAGCAGCCATTTCCAGGAGTGCCCCCCCAGCTCCCTCAGCACAAGATGGCTTCAAACCAGGGGCAGCTTGGCTCTCTTGGCTACAGAGACACAGATGGACCAGGAGCCTCCATCCTGCACCCCCAGGAGCCAGAACCCTCCATCCTGCACCCCCAGGAGCCAGAACACTCCATCCTGCACCCCCAGAACCCTCCATCCTGCACCCCCAGGACCCAGGACCCTCCATCCTGCACCCCTAGATGCCAGGACTCTCCATCCTGTACCCCCAGAACCCTCCATCCTGCACCCCCAGGACCCAGGACCCTCCATCCTGCACCCCCAGGACCCTCCATCCTGCACCCCTAGATGCCAGGACTCTCCATCCTGTACCCCCAGGAGCCAGGACCCTCCATCCTGCCACCCCAGGACCCTCCATCCTGCACCCCCAGCCTGCACCTCACTAGCTGCCAGGCAGAGGGCAAAAGGCCCAAGCTTTCCTTCCCCATAAGCAGGGGAAAAGTGCAAAAAGGCTGATTTTCTCTCTCTCTCTTTTTTTTTTCTTTTTATTTTTAGA
Organism: Zonotrichia albicollis; assembly: GCF_047830755.1. Lineage (NCBI taxonomy): Eukaryota > Metazoa > Chordata > Aves > Passeriformes > Passerellidae > Zonotrichia > Zonotrichia albicollis. Next base: position 3,297,208 of record NC_133841.1, on the reverse strand, counting down.
GGCACTTGCTTCCTTTTGCACTTACAGAATTACTTTCAGAGAGTGCTCCCAAGTTTTTCTTCCCATTTAAGCAAGGCAGAGTATTTCTTGTGATGTTCAGAGACTTCCCTTTGCTCTCACAACCCCCCTGCCCCAGGAAATCAGCAGCTGAACCCCAGAGAGGCACAGACTCCCCTACATTTCAGACTAAGAAAATCCTGCTCCCAGTTGCTCCTCTGGTCCCACCAGTGCAATAAAAGGGAATCTAAAGTGGAACAATGAGCACTCTTAAACATGGATTAGAGAAAAAACTCTTGAATATTTTCCATACTTGGGAGCAGAGTAATTCCTTCTGCTTTGCTGGCTGCATACACAGGAGCTTAATGATGGCAGGAAAGGGCCTGCAAAAGCAAATCCTAAAAGCAAGACCAGCAAAAACTTGCAGCCATCCCCAGGGGCAGAAGGCAGAGCCATTCCTGTCCAGGGCAAGGTTTTATAGCAATGAACAGGAGCATGAGGAGGAACTTGCAGTCAGTGGCTACTGCACACAAACAACAACAAACACAGGAAACAAGGGAGAGACCAAGAAATGGAACAAGAAAGTCCTGCTGAAAGCCACAAAGCACAGTGCTCCAGCCAGCACAGCCTCCCTGGTCCTTGGTCCCAAAGCTTTGGGCCCTAAACTTTCATCTTTTTGTGCTTATTTCTAAGCAGAGCTATAAAACTTTAAACAACAACTAGGAGAGGTGTTTTACTACAAACAGAACTGAAATCTCTGACCCTTTTTAAGACTTTCTGCCTTCTAGAAGATGGCATTTCTGCACAGTGTTTTGAGGAGCCCCCCAGGTTTCTGGAAGAGCCAGTAACTCACCAGTGCAGGCGCAGGGCGTGCAGGAAGGCTGAGAGCCCCTCCATGACCAGCAGAATGGCCACTGTCAGCGTGGCAAAAGCTGCAAAGATGAAGAAGAGGCCCAAGCCTCCCCCCAGGCTCCTCACACTGAGGCCAATGTGGATCACCATGGTCCAGAGCACCTCTGAGAGCTCTGCAGAGAAAGGGGAGAGGATCAGGTCAGCAGGACAGGGGGGGTTCACTGGTAAAATAAAAACTAAAGTCAAGCAAAGCCCTGCTACAGTGAGGTGGAAACTGAGGGATAAGAATTTTTACAGCCAAGTGTGTCAGGACATTGCCTCCAGCTACCACACAGAGCAGGGCAGAGTCCTGGCTTAGCAGCTCTTTGCTTTATTCTGTGATTTTAACTCTGTTCCTCCCATTCTGAAAAAAGCTTTTCTTTTTTGGTGTGTGGAGCTCCTGGGTCATGCATGTTGCCACATTCCTCTTCACAGAGAAAAGCAAGGTACCATTCTTCCCAAGGATTTCTGAGATTCACATTCTCTGAACCTCAGAGAAAGGGAAAAACAATTCTTAGCTTGCTTGCTGTGCCAAAGTAGAATGCAATATGGAGATTATTTACCCAAAGTGAGGATGTTTTGTCTCCTTGGCTTATCAGGGCCAGGTGTGTATCCCCACATTTCTCTTCACAGAGAAAAGCAAAGCAAAATTCTTCCCAATAATATTCTTATCTCACTTGCTGTGCCTGTGTTTGTGCCAAAGTAGAATGCAATATGGAGATTGTTTACCCACAGTGATGGTGTTTGTCAGGGCCAGGTGTGTGTGTGTGTGTGTCAGGACTGTCACTGACAGCCACGAGATTCTGTGCAATGTGTGCAGAGTGAGTGCTTGGCAGATTCAGTTTAGAAATGTATATCATGTCTATAATATAGTATATAAATGTATATAATATAGTACAATAAATGTCTATAATATAGCATAATAAAGGTATATAATAATAAAAATATTATTATAATATTATTAATATTAATATAATATTAATAAATTAATAATACTAATACTAATAGAATAGTTAGTATAATATATATTATATATTATATATTATATATTATATATTATATATTATATATTATATATTATATATTATATATTATATATTATATATTATATATAATAATATATAATATATAATAATAAAATAATAAAATAAAATAATAATAGTAATAATGATAATAATTTAGCCTTCTGATACCCATGGAATCAGATGCACCATTCTCCCTCCCTCACCAACATGGGAGACATATTTGATTAGAAATAAGTGCACACCCAGCAGTGTGCCAGGGGAGCCCTGGGAGGCCTGACAGACAGACAGACAGACAGACAGACAGAGGCCCAGCCCAGCTCCCTGAGGGACACTCACGTGCATGGGCCAGGCTGAGGGCCCACAGGCGCAGGTAGGAGGCTGTGTTGGAGATGCAGCCCAGGCAGTACTCGATGGTGTGGATGGCCTGGTACACCACGGTGTCCCCAAAGTCAAACTGCAAAGGAACAGAGCAGAGGGGAGCTGGGAGCATGGGTGGGTGGGCACAGGGGCAGGGGGACTGCTGCTGTCACCAGGGACACTGTGTGTGACACTGCACACTGACACTGTCTTCTCCTGGTTTAGCACGCCAGGAAAACAAACAAAAAATGGATCTTGTCTTGACAGGTTTTGCAGAATGACAAAAGCTGTGGTGTGAAAATTGTTTTCTTATAGTCAGATATTCCAAATTCATCCATGGGCTTAGCCAGGAAAAGACTGTTCAGCAGAAGGTGGTGCTGGTGTGCACTCCCTGCAGGAGGGAGGCAGTGCCCCAAGCTGTGCTGTGGGTGCCTCTGCTACAGGAGCAACAGGAGCATTCTGCAAGACATGAACCTGCCCTTTTTCAAAGCAAAAATAATGCATGAAGCTACCCTGAAGAAGTCACATCTGTGTACCATTCACTGGCAAAGCCTCTTGGTAATTTTCTGCAATAATAAAAGAATTTACAAGGAAGTCTGCCATGTAGGGCAGTTTCTTATCCTGCAGCTTGGGAAAGCATTCCCTGCAGTTTGGATTTAATCCATGCTTCAGAAACTGCTCAGATTTAAGTGAACATGATGTTTTAAATACATCCAGTGACTAATTCTCTAGGCATGCACACAAAGCTATTTATATTCTTAATTCTCCCCTAGTACATCCAAGGCAATAAATACTTCCAACAATTCAGTTAAATTAGCTGTCAAAATCCTAATCCTTTCTCCACAGAACATGAGATGTGAAGTTCTTCACTAAAAGCTGCCCCAGCCAACAGTTCCAGCTCTGGACACAGGAGGGAATGTGGGAAATGTTTAAACAATGACCTTTCAAAGCAACTGCCAGGGAGAGCAGGCACTGAGGCAGCAGTGGGAGCTCTGGCATTGCTGTGGGACAGAGCTTGTGGGCTGACACATTTCCCCAGGTTCAGGGAGACACCAGAACAGGAACCCCCTTCCCCTCTCCTTCCCCCTGTTCCACACAGGCCTGTGCACAGCAGAGCTCTGAGCAAACCACTCTCAGCACAATTTTCAGCAGCAGTGCCCTGGTTAAGCTGTTCTGATTTCATGCCATTTGTATTTTTTTTTTTTTTTTGGTAGTAAAATTGGTTACCTGCTAGTGCTGAAACCTACACTCAATCCTGCATCAGTATTAAACTCTCAGTTTTTTAATACTTTTTACAAGTGCTTATGAATGAGCAGTTTCTCAGAATGGAGCTTCTCTTCTACACAAAGCTTCTGGCCAATTCAGTTTCTTGAACTACATGAAACTGGACTGGTTGTCCTGTATTTGCTCTCTGGGTCAACCAGCATCATCCTTAACATGGCAGATAGGCAGTGGGGAGAAATCTCTTCCAACAGTTTGCTGCAGCACAGAATTAAGAAAGCCACAACATTAAAAAGCTTCTTTGGAGGCTCAGAAGTGAAAACTTTTCAGTTTCAGACCTCCAGCTGAACAGTTCCCCAGGTAACTGGCAATAATCTGCAGACAGGGGATCAGACAGACAAGCTGTACAGATGAAGTCATTAAAAGTCTGTGGATGTATGTGTATGAATTAAAAACGGCCTGTAACATGAAAACAGCAAGATCTTTTGGAAAACAAGATGCTGTGACATAACAAGTTCCATTCAGCACGTTTTACACCCATGGGAAATGGCCCAGGTACACATGAAGGCAAAGCTGCTGTGCTCTTACCACCTCGTCCTCTGTAGGCTTGAAAACACAAATTTACATTTAGTGCAGTGTTTTGATCACATGAATCATGAACACATTCAGCAATTCCCTCCTAGGCAGGCCACAGAAAGCAGTGATACATCCCATGCACTGCAGAGGCAGGATCTGCTGCAGTCCTTCAGAGGCATCAGAAACATCAGATAAAACCCAACTACCTGAGATCCACTGGTTTTCTCCTCTCCCAGAGGAAAGGGAAGAAATTAATGTTACCCCCAGCAGTCAAAATGAATATATGAACAAAATTTCAGTGCTGCAGAAGTACAGCCCCTGAATTTCAACACATTTTCCACTGGCATGGGAGAGGCCGATGTGGCAGCAGGGAGTGCTGTGCACCCCTGAGATGGTGACACTTTGGGGACAAACAAAGCCACATCTCCCAGGATACACAAATTATGCTGCTTTTTTTCTGGAGTCACCAAGAGACAGTGAGTGAGAAAACTGCTAGAACACACTTCACTGGGAATGCTGCTGTTTAAACAGCATGGAAACAATAAATCCATCCCAGTGAGCTCATCCTGCTGCCTGCAGTGCCCTGAGAGCGAGGATGCTCAGGTGCTTACCTCTTCCCCCTCCTCAGAATGGGTAGATAACTGGTCATGTTGAATGATCTCAGCATCCTCCTCTGTTGGGCCATTGCCCACCCGGATCCCACCAAAGTTGTGCGTGCCCTGACACATGCAGAAAAGAAAGAGCAAAGTGTTGTTTGGGTTTTAGTGCAAAAGTGCAGGTTTCTCATGATTCCATGTGTAGCAGCAGCTCACAGAGGAAAAAAAAAAATTAAATATTAAATATAAAATATTAAGGCCCAGATTAAGGCAGGTACAATTCTATTTCCCAGCTTGGATGGGAAAGGTGCTGATTCCTGCTGGGGCTGGGGAAAAATAATAAAAAAAAAAAAAGTCTGTCTGAGTGAATCCTTGGTACATTTCTACAGTGTAACTGCAACCATGAGGACAATAAAGGCACAGCTCTCAGAGGACATCTGCTAACCCCACACCCTGCCCAGCATGGACACAGCACTGCTGGGTGCTGGAGCAGGTCATGGAGCTGAACACAAACACACACACATTTACTCCCACCAGCCTCAGGCACACCAACACTGCATGGAAAACCACATCTTCCCTCTATACTATGCAAGCAGGGCCTTTCAGAGACATTTGTTCTGACATTCAGCATCTGACCTTCAGCTGCACCTCCAAAGGGGAAAGAACAACACACAGACTGAGCTGAAATGCTGAAATTGGGAGCAGATCTCACCTGAGCCCTGAGTCTGACCCCAAGAAAGGCAAACCACAACACCACAGATAGAAATAAACCCTGTGGCCAGCTTCAGCACTCTCTTGGGTCACCTGTGACACAGGATTGACCTGACTTGCCACATCTGGACTGCAGAAGTCCAAGGATGCCCATGCAGATGAAAGAGGCTGAAGGTGCCATGACCTGGTGCTTGCACAGACCAGAACAGCTTCTCTGAGTTCTTCTACTTCCTTTGTCCTTAGAAGCCTGCTTTTATTTTAGGCTGAATTATAAATATGCTCAAAATGCCAGATATGAATTAGAGACTTTGCCAGGTTTCTAAGAACAAATTAGGTAGGCGTTTATGCTCTGAAAACAGAAATAAAATATCAACAACTAAGACAATGCCTTTATTAGGATTTTCAGTATCTCTGAAACACCACAAGTCACTGGTGACTGCTGTCAATATTCTGTTAATGTATTTCTAGCCTGTGTGAACTTGCACTTGAGCAGCCTTTCCCTTGCACTTGACTCATATCCATTCCCTGTAACCCAGCCAACCTAAACACAGCTCCAACAGCTCCAATTGTTTACTTGATCCTTCTAAGCACCCTTCACACAAGGCCTCCCCTCACAGCTTCCTGATGGAGATGCATTTCATATGCTGGATGGATCCTGCACAAAAGATCCATTTTCATTTCTGACATTTCTGTGAGGAGACCACAATGTCATGAGAGAAGCAGCTGACATGTCCCTCCCAGCACCCCTGGCACCTGGAGAGCATGATGTGCTTCACACAATCAGTGAGATTCACACCTCCTAGGCAGCCAGGCAGATTCAGAACTAAAAGGCAGCTGAAATAGGGGAAAGAACTAAAAGGTAGCTGAAATAGGGGAAAGGACTAAGTTCTGGGGCTGCCACAATCCTCAGCAGAAAGCTTTGGCAGCAAAGAGCCATCTGTAAACTTAGAAACATGTAAGTCAAAACAACTGCCAACAAGAAGCTTGTTTGTACACAACTATTTATAATAATTTCAGGTCAAAGTGTGTACAGGACAGATGTGTCACAAATCCAATGATTACTGACATGGAGTTGCTGGAGGCCATCACATCACTGTGTGTTTGGGAACACGTAATGCAAACAGAAATGCTGCACTGAGAAGAAGCCTAATCTGTCTTAAAGAAATAGACAAGCAGAAGAAAAAAAGGGGAAGAAAATTTAACATGGGGGGGTGTGGTAGCAGGAAATCCTGTGCTGCTCTGCAGCTTGGATTCAGCAGCACTCCTGCAAGGAAGCGTCTCTGTGCACGCACAACTACCATCCTCCAGCCTGGGTGTTCATCCAGAATGTATCAATTTGGCTAAACTTTGCTCTTTCCAAGAGAAAGTGTTTTTCCACCCTAAAGGTGCACTTGCCATTCCCTTATGAAATTCAGATACATTCCATGCTCCTTTGATAAGAACCAGACACAAAGCCAACTCCCATCAGGCGAGGTTGAAGTGCACTCACTGTTGCAGCCGCTGCTGCCTCGAGCGCCTGCGCGTTCGTGCTGCCCTGGGCCTCCTCGGGCTGCCCTTCCTGGGGGAGGATGGATGCAAGAAAAGACAGGGGAGGAGGAAGAAAACAAAAAGAGAAAGGGAAACGAATGGAGGGGACATGGGAGGATGAAAGGTGGTCAGAGAAGGGAGAGGGAGTGTCTGTAACTGAGCTGATCTTTGGCGCGCTGCACATTCTCTGCAGCGCCACGCTCCTGCATCTCACACACAGCTGGAAACAGCTGGAAACCTACAGAGCACCCCAGCACACAGCCTCTCACATCTCTAAAGCTCTTTTAGTTGTTTTTTTTTTAACCATCCAAGCTGCTTTAACAAAGGTAGCTGAGAAATCTGCCAGCCAATTCCATCTCTGTTTCCCACTGCCAGCCACAGAAGTGCATCCAGCAGCCAGTGAGGCTGTTCCTAAACCAGCTACCAAAGCCCAAGCCAGAGACACTGTTCTGATCATTACCAACAAAAGGGGTTTTTAAAAGCAGGTTTGATGCTGGATCCAGATCTGGGAAGCAGGCAGGCAACACTCTGTCTCTGTAACAACCACCTGCTGGTATGCCCAGGAATATGCAAAAACACTTTACAGGTTTCAATGCAGTGTGAACCCATGAATCCAAGCTCAGGATGGAGAACACAGCTTTTCAACCATAAACAGTGTTCATAGGTAAAATATAAAAGGGAATCACCCACCAAGTGTTTTCTCCTTAGGTACTGCTGGCGAAGGACCAGGGGTTTGGCCACCAGCATCCATGGCACACACAGCAAGGCCACCACCACGAGGAAGCACTGCAGCCCTTTCTGCAAAAAACACAAATCTCAGGTGATTCAGCTCAAACACACACAGAACCCAGCAAGAATGGCTGAATTCCCAGCATGTGGATGCTCCTCCACCTCCCTCTCTTCTGGGAACAGCAATCAACTACTTAATGTCTGCAGCTGCCACCTCTGAGCACAGTGTTTAATGCTGAGACTGGGTTAGAATGGGGAAAAATCTGAAAGATCCTGCAGAAAATGAGAATTTGGCAGATGTCTGATACTGCTGAGAGGAAACAGAGTTGGTGCCTCAGCTAGGCTGAGAGGAATCACACTGCAGACATGGGACAATATTCCTAATTGCTTTCCACAATTAATCAGGATCCAAGTGTTCTGAAGCCACAGTTTATGGTCAGATAAATAAAACTTCCTGGTATAGGGATTATTCCTTCCTTCTACAACATTACATTGTGTCAGCCTTCAGAAATGCTTGTCACAGTGGAAAGATGTTTCATGCTTGATTTCACAATTATGACAAGGTCAATGAAACACTCCAGTATCACAAAGCATCTCTGATTCTGTCCTAGCAAGAGCACTCACCTGCCCACTGTAAAGCATCTTATTACTGGTGTCCTCATAGGAGAACAGAAACATGTTGATAAAGTGTATTAAGAGGCTGGGTGCTTCCTTGGAGGTGTGAGCATCATAGGCTGTCCACTTGTAAAAGATGAGAATAACAAGGTATCCAAAGAGGGAGGACATGAAAATCATTTCAGGGATAAATCCAAGGTATATGTTCAGTGGCTTCTTAAAATAGCTACAGGGAAGGAAAAAAAAAAAGAAAATTGATATTAGATTTGGTTAGAATTAGGACAAAACTCTTTTAATAAAAGTGTAAAGAGAGTGGAGGGGCTCAGCAGCTCAACAACAGCTGGGCCTGGAGCACAGGAACTGCCTGACAGGCACAATTCCACACAACCAGAGACAATGCACTGCACCTTCCATCAGGAGGTATCCCAAACCACACAACACCCAAAGCCATTCCCTTGCCCCCACCATGAGAAAACCATGAGCAAAGCACTTACATGTGGTTGAGGAGACTCAATGCCACACCAAAGAGCATCTGGAAAATGCCAAGAATCACAGACATCTTCATCTTGAAGGAATTGAGGAAAGCCAGCTTATTGCTGGCAATATTCCAGATCTGTGGAAAACAACACCTAGTCAGATACCAGGGGAAGGAAAACAGGAGGAGGAAAATACTCCCTTTTAAGCTAAACATTATGAACCAGTCAGGAAGTGTGAGGCTGAAAAAACAGGTTTTTAAAGATGTGTTTGTCCTATTTTGGGGAAATGAGCAGACAAGCTTTCAGCTGGGAACAGCCTGACTGTAACTGAGCCCACCACTGAGCAGGAATCCAACCTGTTTTCATGGCACCTCAAAGGTGCAGGAGAAAAGAAGCTGTATCCTTAACAGAGAGAATGTGATTATCCATTTAAAGGAACAATTACACACAGCTCTGTTTTCCTGCACTTTGTGGAACCCACACTAGGTTTGGCATATATTACAAGCAGAGTTAAGAGAAGAGGTGTTGATGCAGGCAGGTACAAAGTGACAGAATTACTGGGAAATGTAAATTTCCAATGACTGAAAAAAGGGATTAACAACTTTCCCCAAGGTAAGAAAGTAACTTCAGAAAGTGATTTTCAAGGCTAATCAGATTTTATGAAAGCACTGCAGGTTAAAAAGGGTGAGAAAGCAGCCTTTAATGGACCTCAGAACAAGGGTCTCTACCCCAAATTTGGCATCTCAGTAGGAATTCTATTGTTCAGGAGCATGGACTTGCTAAGGGAATGGTTGGGCTGGAAGATCTTTCACAGAACAATGAACACAGGTACTTTTCTTTCTGCTGACACAGAGGATTTTGCCCAAAAGCCTGCAGAGGAAGGATATGAGCTCTTACTGGGTCAATGCCAAAGGGGTAGGGCCCACCAAACACCCCTGGGATGGCAGGATCCAGCTGCAGCAGGGGGGTGGTCTCCAGCAAAGCATCCCTGTTTGGGAACAAGATTATAAAACATTAACAACAGCAATGCCACCCTCCTTCTGTAAAAACAACACTCTTCCCTTGTGAGATCAAGGAATGGCTTAAATTGAGAGAATTTCACGGTTGCAGAACCTGGATGGTGCTAAAAATTTTCCCAAAGGAATAAAAACCTGTTTCTTGATTTTTCACTCTGTCACAAGGAAGACAGGTGCAGGGGACAGGAATCTTGAAATGTCTGTAGGGAAATAGATGAGAAACTGCATCTTTGTAAGTTTTCTGGGGAAAAAAAAGCCATTTTGAATCTTGGCATATTTACATCCCTCTTCCAAATCTACCTGAGACAGAAGTCAGAAATTTTTGCTTTCCTGAACTGGAAGGACAATGGGGAAGGACAAGTCACCTGCTTCTCACTGTGTGTCCCAGATTGCAAGGCAAGATGTATTATTCTATTTGCCATCTGTATTGACAGTTGTCTCCTGTTCATTGGGCAGTTTTCCCTATCTCTTTCACACCCAATCCTCTCTCATGGAGAGGACATTGCTGATAACAGCTAATGAATGTCCCTGCATGGCTGATAAGAACTACAGCATCCCATTGGGAGATGTGAGCCCAGAGGGAGGAGCCAAGCATTCCTGCCTGGATATAATCTGGAGATTCTGGAACACCAGCACAGCTTCTGCACTGGATTGCCCAGAGAAACAGCAGCTGCTTCTTCCCTTGCATCTTCAGAGGAAGAGACTGCACCTTTCTCCAGGATCCCTACTCCAGCAGAACCACTGCAGGAGGGCTGAGCCACAATTCCAATGGCACTGCTGCCAACAGCCTGACCCACAGGGTGTCAGGTTGGGTTCTGACTCTGGCAGTGTTGTTCTGTATTACTGCATCGTTTATTTTATCCTTTTATTTTCTTCCCTAATAAAGAACTGTTATTCCTGCTCCCATATTTTTTGCCTGAGAGTCCCTTAATTAAAAATTTATAGCAATTCAGAGGGAGGAGGTTCACATTCTCCATTTCAGGGGAGGCTCTTGCCTTCCTTAGCAGACATCTCTCTTTCCAAACCAAGACAATGTATCTACAAAGTTACAAAGGGTTTACTCACGACCAGTTGGCTTTATTGAACATGGGCCTGACGCTCCAGGAGGAACCAAACATGTTGAGGGATTTGGAGAAGCAGTCATTGTAGATGAGGCCTGTGTAGGTGGAGAACAGCCCCATCAGCAGGATGATGTACCGACCACTGAACACCATGTTGAACATCTGGTGTAAAAACACAAAAAGGAACAAGAAGTCCATGAGAACAGGGAATGCTGGAAACCTGAGAATTTTAAATTTTCTGTGCTAAGTCCATGAGAACAGGGAATTTTAGAACCCTGGATGCTGAGAATTTAAAATTTCCTGTGCTGAAAGGCACTGACCCTCAAGAGAACACTGCATTTGACCTGAGGCTTTGGAGAAGGCTTCCAAAATTCATTTATAGCATTGGGATTATGGTGTGGAGTTGGTTAGAAGTGTATAGTACCACAGGGTCGAAAACTTAAGAGTTTGGGGTTTTAGAATATTGTAATAAATATGAAGCAAGATGGAGGTTTTAGGGAGGAGGCAGGCTGTTCCTCTTTACCTTCTTCTTCCTTCCTCTCCATGGGTTTGGGTGGTATTTTGTAATTGGACAGAAAAGTCCACATTGCAGACTTTGAGTGATAAGTTATTGGGTTAAAAGGGAAAATAATCTAGGAGTCATTTCTTAATTGGATAGTTTAGTCTTAAAAGGCCTTGTAACAAGAGATTGTTGGCCATTTTGTGCCCTGCTAATGAAGAGCTGCAGAACTCACTGCTGTGAGACTGGTAAGAAACCGGTAAGAACTGATAGCACTGATAAGACACAATAAACACCCAAGTCTGAACACAAACTATTGTCTCAAGTGCCTTCAATCCCAACCCTGATGGAGGCAGAAAAAAAAGAGAACCAACAAGTGAAGGTCACTCCTAAAGCCAAAGCAGGGAAATCAGTCTGTTGTGGGACAAACATTGCCCACGTGAACCAAGAGCCCAAAATCTCTGTTTCCCCTTGGCAGGGATTAAGGGTGCAAGAGGGAGCAGAGCAGCACAGATAATGAGGATAAAGGGGCAGCATGGACCTCCACAGGGGACCCAGAGCAGCTGGAGAGGACAAACTGCACTGCACAGCCTGATGCAACTCCCAGCTGGCAGCATGAGCTTGGAACCAGGAGCACAGACCTTGCCAGTCTCCTCCAGCCTTGCCAGTGTATCTTAACTCTGGTTCAGCTCCTTCAGCCCTCAGCCAGCAAAACCAACCTTGAGCAGCAAATAGGAAAAGTGCCAGGGATGGGATATAAACTACAGGAACTGGGAGTTTTGCAGTGGTTAAAGCCCATTATGATCCAGCTAAATTTGGGGTGATTTGTTTATGCCAACTTACCTACTACACTTAATTTCCTTCAGACAACTGAAATTAATAATTTCTTATAAATATACAAAAGGAAAAATCAAGGGAACTCAATACTTTTATGAAATTACACTACTTGGTGTGTGTGTGTGCTCTTGAGGCTTCCCAGCCTGTCCATGTGCTTCAAAAATTCCAAAGGAGGAGTAATGGGCATTGTCAGCTCAAGGGGAAAAGGATGGGAGTAAACCAAGCTGCAGCTCTTTGTCTGAAATGCAGAGCTTAGCACCATCTGCCACTTTACCTCATTGTCACTCTTCTGGGACAGAATCCTGCTCTCCCTCACCACCATCCACACTGCAATCAGAGTCATCAGGATTCCATGGCCAAAATCCCCAAACATCACAGCAAACAGGAATGGGAAGGTGATGATGGTATAGGGTGCTGTAAGGGAAAAGACAAAATCCCCAATTTAGCAAATATAATTCCTCAGCTTCCCCTCTGCTACTGAAAGCTGATGAGTCTACTAGAATTCTCTATTAGAGATTTCCAAACAGGACAGGCAATACAGATAAACATCACAACTAAAAAATTTGAGACAGAAATCTTGGATTTTTCTGCATCTGAATTTACCTGGATTGATTTCCCGATATGTCCCAATGCCATAAGCATCAACAATGTTTTGGAAGCCAGAAGTAAACTTGTTAGTTTTGTTGTATGTGGGTGGGGTTTGATTGGTTTGCATCCTGTTTAAAATAGATGGGACAGTGGATCCGCTGTGCTCCTGGTAGAGAAAAACAAAGGGAAGATCAGCAAACCCACCCTCAGAGCACTGGAGGATGAAGTCCAACACAGCTGTCCCCATTTGGAAAACTGCAGACTTGAGTGTTTGCAGTGTGCTTGCACATTGAGACACTGCAGCAGCTCAGGAAGGCTGCCAGGATTCCACTGCTCTCCACTTCGTGCAGCAGGAGTAAAGGTGAATATTGTGTAGGACAGACAAAAAACCAAAAAGCAGGTGGAAGAACTTCAAGAAACTCAACTCTCTTGACTATCTGAGCAGAGGGTGAGTTTGCCAACATCCTGGAGAGCTCCTCTATCCAGACACCAGGACCACAGAGCCCAGCCAGCGTAACTAAGCCTCACACAGAGTAAAATCCTCACCATTCCAGCCTTCACCTGAACTTTAAGCTTCTCACAATGTATTTGGTACTTCTTTTATCTCTAAGCCATCATTCCTGCATGCTAAATAAGCTGTCCTCTGTGATTCCAGCAGCCCAAGGGATGGTGCTCAGAGGCTCACAAACCAGAAAAGGCAATGAACAGTGAACCCATGAGGTGCTGCTACAGGCACAGCATTTACTCACAGTGCCTCTCCTGAGGGCAAACTGGATGGAATCCAGGTCAGCAACAGGACACCACACTTCAGCAATCAAGCACTTCTGTGTCACATCGATGTTGCACAGGTTCAGGGTGTGGTAAATGGCCTTCATCTTCCTCACTTTGATGAACCACACGCGGATGTTTTTAGCAGCTGCCTGCAAAACCCTCTGCCGGTGATCCTCAGTTTGGTTCAGCACCTTTCAGACAAGCAGGACAAAGATGAGGCCAAATCATGGGCCAAAGACCAAGGTGCACCAACAAGAGAAGCTTTCCCACAGAGGATGAACCACCAGCCTGCTCCCCCACCCCATGCCTGCAGTCTGTGATGCAATAATTAGCCCTCACAGTAATTAGCTGTGCTGAAAAGCTTAAGAGCTTTTTCCAGCGACACTTTCTGATTATTTTCCTCTTCCAGCTCCAAGGTCAGTGGTTGTTTCAAACAATTAACTGTGCCAAGATCACAGGGAACAGTTTTACCTCCACCCAGGTTAAAAGAGCAGAGAAGAGCTCTGCAAGTAAAGGGTGTGCTGCCTTGAAAAAACACACTAATCACTCTGAAAGAGTTGTTTACTGAAGGGAAAAGGAGAAAGTGTTTCCTACTGAGGGTGTTTTCCAACTGGAACATATGAAACCCAGGCCAAGTCAGATTTCCAGAGTGGAAAGTCTTAGATTGCAGGGAATGTGAGGACAGAAGGCACATGCAGCTTACAACAGTTACATTGCTTCTGAATTCCTGTCTATTTTAAAATATCTTTTGAGCTACACTGCACAACTCCCTGCTTGAGACAGTTTCTGTATCAAATAAGCAGGTCATATTCAACCCTTTTTTCTTATAGTTTCTGAACCTTTTCTCGATTTTTGTTTCAAAATCCTTTAAATCTTTCTACATTTTCATATACTGCCCTTCTTTTTTGAAGCAATCACCAGGTATGTCAGAGGTGGCACCCACGAGATCTGGGTACTAATTACATTTTACCAACACAGGCAGCTGCACAAGAGATTAGCTGTAAAGCAGAAGCTCTTCAGGACAGCACAATGTGAAAATATAAAGACAGGCAGAAAAAGGAAGAGCTAAATTAATGTCAGCATTGTTGCATCTCAGCTTGAAAAATGTTTAAATGTTTTCAAAGTACTTGCAGATGAAGCAGGCAGTTACACAACATGCTCTATGGGATCTCCCTATATGAGTTCCTCTTTTCTACCTGGTGTGGAGTTCTCTGTAATTATTTGTTTATAATAAATTGCTTAGCCCTCCACCATCCCAAATCCTGACACAGAACCAACTGAGCAGTCCCCAAACATCTCTCTTGCACTGCTGGTCTCAAGCTACCTGAAGGTGAAAACAAGGTCATATGACAGGGGTAAAATCCTCCTGTTCTAACAGGATCCAAAGTTTCTCAATATAAATTTCAACCACATCATTAAAAAAAAAAAAAAAACCAAAACAAACAGAGAAAGGTCATTGGCCCCAGTTCTTTTACCATCTGAAGATCATCAATTCTGGTGTTGACACCAGAAGCCATTTCCTTCCTCTCCTGAGGTGTTTCTGGGCATGGGTAGAGGGAGGCCCGGAACCTGCAAGACAGGGAAGCACCTCAGTGACAGAGATGGAAAGAAAATCAATCACTCAGGGGTGAGCCAGAGGCACCTTGAGAGAAGTTTCTGATCAGCAGAGACTGCCAAGCACAGCTCCATCCCTACATCAATAAGTCAAAACAGAAAAGTAGAAGTGCTTTAGGCCAAAGCAGAAGCTGAGTGCTAAAGAAAACAGAAGTGGGAGAGAATCCTCAGCTCCCTGTGCTGCCAGTGTCTCCAGGCACTGTCATGAGGCTGGGCAGCCATCCAGCCCAGGGGAGATGCTGCCACACCAGTGCAATTGCTGACAGAAGCAGTCATTGTTGTCTCCACTGTGAGAATATCCCACTGATGTCCATCAGGCCTGCCCCAGAAATCACCACTGCCTCGGTTTCCTGCATTCCCTAGCACAGCAGTGGTGTACTTTGAGCATTACAGGCTGGGGAGTGGCAAGTGTGACTGTAAAATGTGTTTCAGTTACTTCTGGCACATTTAATATCTACTCCTGCAGCCACTGTGAAACAGGGAGTTGAGAAATATTGAAATAAAGTGATGGCAGTGTGTTTCAAATAATTGAGAGCTGCCCAGCTCTCAATTACAGACTTCCATACCCTTCACAGATCTTCTTGACTCTGTTCTTCAGCTGGTCACCTTGGAAGAAGATGATAAATACAGATTTGTGCACATAATCCCCCTAGAACAAAGGAGAGAATTGTAGAAATTAGCATTGGGTAATTACCAGAATTCTAATTTTCCTCTCACTGAGTCTGTCCATCAGAGCTCAGATATGCACAAAAGGTCAAGAAATGTTCCTGATTAACACTGAACAGTCACAAGGAGGGCAATTTTCTCAGCCTCAGTACAGAATACTTGCACTGTGCTTGTGTTCACTGAAGCAAAATGCCCCAGGTTATCCATTATTGATTCTATACAATCCAGTAAACAGGAAAACCTGGTAAGATCTCCAAAAATAACAAAGATTTTACCAGCACTTAGTGCAGTCAGCTCACCTAAAGAATCAAGCCAAAAGAGTGAATGAAGATAAAAAAAAGTGGATTTTAACCAGTGTGGTTCCCAGGGAGACCAGAGGCACATTCCTTGCACAGCTGTGTCAGTGGGGGCAGCCAGGGCCCCTTTCCTGCATTTGTTGACAAGTTATTGTTCCACCTTACTTAGGAAATTTTAACATAATGTTTCAAGAATAATTACATTAGGTGTAACCTCAATTTAAGGAAGTTCTGCACAATAAGAACAAAGTCTGTCCTAGCAGACAGATGATTCCACAGGTCAGCTACCAGTGGTTGGGGGGACAAGGGAACACAACAGCCTCACATGAGAAAGACAGGCTCTTACTGAGCTCAAACCAACAACCCTGAAATTAAGATTCTCATGCTCTAACTGAGCTAGCTGGTTGCACGGAGGGGCCGTGTGGGTTTGCTTTCTGGAGGGGCTCCCTTTTGGAGGGGTTTTCTCCCAAATTTGCCCTAAACCCCACCAAAATTTGGCACCCAACGTGGGGCTCAAACCTATGACCCTGAGATTAAGAGTCTCATGCTCCAACTGAGCTAGCTGGTTGCACGGAGGGGCCATTTGGGTTTGCTTTCTAGAGCGGCCCCCTTTTGGAGGTTTTCTCCTAAATTTGCCCTAAACCAGGACAAATTCTGGTGCCCAACGTGGGGCTCAAACCTATGACCCTGAGATTAAGAGTCTCATGCCCTAACCCAGGACAAATTTTGGCGCCCAACGTGGGGCTTGAACCCACACCCCTGAAATTAAGAGTCTGATGCTCTAACTGAGCTAGCCGCTTGCAGGGAGGGGCCGTGTGAGTTTTCTTTCTGGAGGGGCCTCCTTTTGGAGGTTTTCTCCCAAATTTACCCCAGAGCAGGACAAGCCCCCTTACCGTGACGGGGTCCTCCAGGGGGTTTTCGATCTCGGCCTGGCGCAGGAAGACGTTCCCGCGGCACACGCGCCACAGCATCCGCTCGAAGGTGGGGATGCGCTCGCGGTTGATCACGCCAGCCACGAACCTGCAAAGGGACAGCACGGCCTGAGGGGCTGCACCTGAACCCCCCCACAGCCAGCACAGCTGCCAGCTGGGGGCTGGAACCACACCAAAAGCTATAAAACCCCTGTTTTAATGTTAGTTCTTGCTGTTGCATCTGTATTTTCTGAAAAATCCCTTTGCCCGGGATTTTTCTCCTGGGAAGCTGAGAAGCCTCAGAGAAAAATGAAAACAATAATTATCTGATTTGCTTCTCCTGTGTTGTGCTCATGTGGAATGTGTTTGGAGGTTGTTTACCCACAGGTGATTGTTTCATTGGTTTAATGTGAATTTTGCTGACTCATTGGCCAATCAGGGCCAAGCTGTGTTGGGGCTCTGGAAAAAGTCACAAGTTTTCATTATTATCTTGTTAGCCTTCTGTAAGTATCCTTTTTATAGCATCCTTTTTATAGCATCCTTTTTACAGCATCCTTTTTACAGCATTCTATAATATAATATAGTATCATAAAATAATAAATTAGCCTTTTGAGAACATGGAGTCAGATTCATCATTCCTTCCTTCATCTGGGGGCAACACAAATACAACAGAGGGCAACGAGGCTGGTGAGGGGCTTGGAACACAAACCCTGCAAGGAACAGCTGAGGGAGCTGGGGGTGTTTAGCCTGGAGAAAAGGAGAGACAGAGGTGACCTTTTAACTCTCTACAACTTCCTGAAGGTAGTTGTAGTCATCTGGGGGTTGGTCTCTTTCTCCAGGCAGCACTGACAGAACAAGAGGTCACAGTTTCAAGCTATGACAAGGGAAATATAGGTTGGATATTAGGAAGAAGTTTTTTACAAAAAGAGTGACCAAGTACTGGAATGGTCTGCCCGGGGAGGTGGTGGAGTCACCATCCCTGGATGTGTTTAAGAAAAGTCTGGATGTGGCACTGGGTGTCAGGATTTAGTTGTGGTGTCAGGGAATGGGTTGGACTTCATGGTCTTGAAGGTCTTTTCCAACCCAGTGATTCTGTTAATTCTGTGAATTAAGCAAAATGGAACATCCTCTAAATACACAGAGGTAACACAGAGCAAAACAACTGCACAGAGCACAGGCTCTGTTTTTTAACAGAACGAAATAAGCTTTAAAAAAAATATAAATTACTGCTTATAGGAGAAACAAATACATTCAGATATACAGTTTCTAGCTTTCATTCCCCTACAGTCCTGGTACTTTGGCTGCAAGGGTTACAGCAGCCATAGCTGGCAGTGACTATGTCCTGGGCTCATACTCAGACTTCACTGGACCAAGCCCCATGTCCAGATAAAGTATTCCACACGTACAAGGAAGCCTGGAAGCAGCTGATAAAGAGGATGTAGAACTATACAGTTATTTCAGATCATTATGTGCCCACAGTAACTACAACTTTCAACACAGCTCTGAGATCTCAGAATGTCTAAGGAAACAAACAGATAGGCTTACACAGAACAAACTGGGTTAACTGTTTGAGAGAAACTTGAAAGAAACAGGTTGTTAAATGTGGAGAGAAACTTGTGAAGCACAAACATGAACTGGGAAGTGAATATTTCCTTTTCCCCAGGAAAAGAGCAGAGAGCAACAGCCAGTTTTAGATCAGCTTTCATCTGCTTGGTGTGGAAAGTTTCTACAGCTGTGCTCAAAGCATTGCTGATAATCCCTGATCCAGCAACCCTGAACTGCAATTACCCGAGTCGCAGCGGGGCACCTCTTCCCATCTCACTCGGCTCCAGCAGTGAAGAGGATTCCTCCAACAGGTCTGGATCCGCCATCTGCTGATGATGCAATTCAGCCTGAATTCACAAATCAATTAATATCTAATGAAACCAGTTAGTGGCATGCAGGGAATGAGGAGCCAGGAGATAGTTGTGGGAGACAAAGAAAGAAAAGAAGATAGGAAAGGAAAGAAAAGGAAGAGCAAACGTAAGACAGCAAAAAGAAGAACAAGATGACAGAAAAGACAGCAAGAATCACACATGGAAGGAGAAAAACAAGAGGAAAAATGGAATGGCTCAGCAGGGCTTCCATACAAGAAAGGCTTGAGGATTGTTGCAACAAAGGGGTTGGGAGATATGTAAGTCTGAAGAAAGGCAGAATTCAAAAAATAATTCAAGTTTTAAATACAAGTGATGTTCCCAAGAACCATTTTTAATGGCACAAACCAGAGAAACACACTTGACTCACGTGTTTCCCCAGATAGTAAATTAATTTATCCTTATGGCTCACCATCAGACACAAACACTGCTCAGAGCAGGCTGGCAACATGGTTCATCTCTTGGCCAGCAAGGCACTAAAACAGGACAGTTTTACACTGTCCTTCTTTGCAACCAATTTGCAGGCTAAAATTCTTAGGAATATATCTTGTAAGTGTCAGAAATTCAGGTCAAGGATGCTCAAATCATATCCTCTTGTGCACCATCTTCACACTTGTTCAACCCCGCCTCACATTTAGTTCTACCTCTGCAGCTTATAAAATGAAATGCCAAAGATTACAGTTCCTGGGCACAACCAGAGGGCCAAAGTCTACCCTCTGTGCAATGCAGGAGGTCTTTCCCACAAAGCCACCGAGGGAACTTGTTAAATCACACTGGAAGGCAGAGTTTGACCCAAGGACACATCACACCCACACACACACAGAGCACAGCCTTGCAAAACCTGTGGCAAGTGTAGTAACTTAGCCCCAGTCTCTGTATTTGGGCAACAGTTGTGTCACTGAAAATCTCCCCAACACTTCACCTGCTACAAATCAAAGTGTTTGCCATTTACAAGAGAGTTTTTTGCAAGGCTGACACCAAAAGCAGCCCAACTGCTTGTACACACACTTGCTGCAGCTTGGGATGTTACATGAGGGGGGGAGCCTTTCACTCAGCTTGGAAAGGCAACACAGAATTCCTGATCCTTTCAACTTAAAGGAGACTTGTTGCAACATCAAAAACTGAATGGAAATTCAGTTCATAGACAACACAACTAAAATAACAAAGTTTGGTACCTGAAAATGAAACACACAGACCAAACATCTCAGTGATTGTTTGACATCTCGATTTCAGGATGTTGAAGAACATTAAGTTACAATTGTTAGAGGCTTGTATTGTATTTCCTGTAACCAAGACACTGTTTGTGATAATCTTTTGTGATGTGCAGCACATTTTAGCAGATGACTCATGAAAAAGGAAGGACAATGTGACACCTTTGGACTTGCCTCACCTGAGAGAGAATTTGTTATATATGTTTAAAATTAGCTTGGCCCATTTGAGCTCTGTGTCCTTTATTCAGGACAAGTCCTGCTTAGAGGGGGTGGAATTACAAAGCAAAACAGTTTAAAATAAACGTGGATTAGACTGTTTACCTAAAAGAAAACATTCTTTTGCAAGGATTATTTGCTTTACAAACTCCATGTTTCTTAAATTCATTTCTCAACAACTCTGATTTGATGAGCACAACGATTCTAGGAAGGAAATTGCACAGCAGCAGCAGCTCTGCAGCAGAATAGTTAACTAAAACACTGCTGGGGGATTTAATAGAAGGAAAAAATTGAGACTATGTGGAAATGGAAGAACTATCCAGTTCCAGTGCAGGAAAACAGGATTCTGGGAAATCTGCTTTGGATATGAGTTTTTGCCAGCAGTGAGTGAAATGTTATTGTGGAGTAGTTTTACTATATGAGGTTGTTCAGGATTAGAATCTCCCAAGCATTTCCATGACAGTAATCAAGGAGCATAAAACAAGAGCTTTCATTATTAAACATTTTTAAATAGCTTATTGATCCCCTGATCAGCATCCAGATCAGCACCTTAATCTCAATAAAGGTTCATTTTCTCCACTGATGATTGCAGTCCTGCCCTGTGACAGTTCTGGATGCCCAGTACAAACCCATACAATTCAAGCCCCTTCCAGGTCACAAACAGGACAAAAATCAAGGCTCACAAGAACTAAAAAGGATTCATGTCACCACCTATTAACCCAGAGCCAGACAGAAGTGACAGATGCAAAGCAAACAGAGAAAAGCAGATGGCAGAAGAGTCAGAGGGAGGAAGAAGGGACTGCATGCCATTAACCGTTACTTTTCCAGTCTTCTTTTACGCTCACACTCTGGGCAAAGCTCTCAGAGAAATCTCTCCAGCTCATATGGCTCTTCATAAGCAAAGACAAGAAGACTGAGAAAAGGAGCATAATCATCAACATGGTGTGTTGGAACAAGAAATGGCTGCTTGGGCTGGAATGGCCACAGGAAGAACAAGGGGACATTTTGCCACCCTCCCTCCCACCGTGTTCAAAGTCTGGAGAGCAAAAGCCAGGCATGAAGGAATTGGAGAGTCAGCCATTTCTTGTGCAACTCATTACTATGAATAATACAGTCTTAATTACAAGTTATTGTAGTCTTCAAGTGTTGAAAGTGCTGTGCAAGGGCAGCATGGAGGAAGTTGGCCACTCTGGGACGGTGAGCAGAGGCAGCTCTGGGCTGCTCAGGCTCCCCCCAGCACAGAAAGCTGAGGCAGGTTTAAACTGTCCACACTTGTATTTTACTGAACATCACCTGTGAGCTGTTCTGTTTGCTTTTATCTAGAGCAGCACATGTTATTTGGTGTGTTTTGTCTTATTAGTACAGAAAACTGTTAAGAGAAACAGGACATATCTAAGCTTTCTGTGGCTGCTTTGTGTAGGACTGTGGGTGATCTGCCATGGACTGTTTAGAAAGCTGATTTTGATCTTTAAATTTAGCTTGATCCCACCACAGATGAAGAAGAGCAGTGGGCAGAGAGGCCAGTAATGAACAAGGCCAGGATGGATGGGGCTTGGAGCAACCTGATCTAGTAGATGGGGATGAGCTTTAAGGTCCTTCCCATCCCAAATCAGTTTGGGACTCATTCTTGATATAGAAGTGCTCAGCACTTGCTTTTACATGGTTTTCACAATAGGCAGTGCTACTTTAACACAGCAAAGTAATGGATTATCAGGTTAATCCTGTTTGTCCAAGGGACACTTTTAAGTGAACACCCAACACTCGAAGACAAAGGGGTTTTTGTACTAAAATCAACCCCACAACCCAGCAGCCCTCACACCAGCAGCACTATCTGTGTCAGCAGTGACTGTGACTGGCCCAGGACCAACCCTGGTGCCTGAACAGGCAATATCTTGTGCCAAAACAACAAAAAACAAACTGTTAGATAAATGGCCTGAAGTGTGCAGGAGTCCAGCTCCACTTGACAATAGCCCTTGTAAAAAGCAGGAGCCATTTCTGTTAAGAACTCTTTGATCAAATCCTGAGATTAGAGGATACAGGACATCTACTCAGCAAAAACATGTCCTGAAAAACACACAGGAGCTCTCTGAGAGAACTGCCAAGACTCTTGAGATGCTTCAGCTTTACAAGGAAGGGTTATGTCTTCTCCCAAGCAGGATTTATGTCAGTGCCATGAATGACATTGGAGAAGCTGCCCTCAGGTACAGTGGGAGTTGCCAGTTCCTGGCCCAGATGGTATTTGACAAAATGTCCAAGACTTTAAATGTCAACTTTGCTCCACAACTGACCTCTGAAAGCTTCAGGGTTTGATCAAAGGCTCAATTAATTAATTTATTTATCTATTACTTCAGAAGACTTTGTATCGTGACCCTGATGAGTCTCCACATAACACTTTAAAGGCTGAAGAGAAATTCAGCTCCATTTTAATTCCTCTGCACATACACCAAAGAAATCCTGACCCACTGGGGACAGTGCTCACTGCAGCACCAAATTTTGGGACTGTTGATGTGCTTTCAAAACTACTCACACCTTAACTATTTTACACAATTTTTAGACAAACCATTGCTTAACTAGAACAAGCCCAAATCAGCATTGTGGGAGGTAAATCATGGGTAGCTATGTGTACTGCATGAAAGATGCAAAACAACTTGTGCAGCTTTCTCAAACAAAGCATAAAATGACCCTGCTGTCCAAAACAGCAACTAAAATATATTTGACAATAAAAATGGTAATTTCTATGAGAAGAACCAGCTCCCCAAGTGAGCAACCCCACCGGTATTCTGACCTCATCAAAAAACTGCTGAGTTTTACGCAGAATAAACTTTAATTCTGTCAGCTCCAAGAAGTTTCTCTTCAGAGCCTCCTGGTTGGTGTTGATTTCTTTAAGCTCATTTTCAATTTTCTCAAAGTTGGCCTGGAAGATGTGAAAAGGAGAAAGAAAAAGGAGTTAATTCCATAATTAAGTGCTGTTCAGCACACAGAGGCAAGTGAGATGCTTCACATCCCCACCCAATTTGCATTTTACAGGTTTTACAGGATTTACAGGTGCATCTGCAGCCTGCTGTGGCACAGACCCACATCTGCCACATCTGCAGACTGCTCACACTCAGCCAGACTTTTATGGACTGGATTGATAGAGCTTCTTCAAATCAATAAAACTGGGATAAACTTTATGACCCACCACCATAAACCTTGTGGTCCCAGGAGTTTTTGGCTCATTTCAGTGGTGAAATTCCTACTGAGAACTCTCAGTTCTGTATTTGGACAAGGTGAGCTGGCAGAACTGCTTTCAGGGACAGCTGGAGACTGAATTAATGCCCCCCTGCAACTAAATCCTTCAAGCATCAACCCACAGAGACAATTTCCCCCATTTCCATCCAGAATCAAATGCTAGTTTAAGTCTTATCACATCATTCATTACCTCCAGGTCAATCATGTCACGTGGAAAAGGCACCTCTGGGTTTTCACCAGTGTCCATGATTGGAATATTTGCCTTTTTAATCTCCTTCTCCACAAACCCTGCAGAGAAGCATTCCAAGTGTTAATTACAGATATTTCAGTGTCAAACTCTTCTCCCAAACTGCACCTGGCCCCAGCAGCAGCTGATTCCTTCACCTCCTATTCCAAGGTGTCTGATTTAGCCACTTATCTTTCCAGAGGTGGAGCCCTGCCTATGCCCTCATCCCTGTGAAAAATGTGTATTTTATGATTGGCTTTTTATAAATATTAAAATGAATTTCATATATGTTATGTCAGAAAGTTATGCTGTATTAATTTTTTTAAAGTAGTGTGTTAAGTATAGTTTTAGGTTATAACGTGTTAAAATAGAAACTATGTATGTGGGATATTTTTTTAAAGAAAGGAATTAAGTACTCCTACTGAGATAGGAGCCACAGGACACATAAATCTTTCAGAGAAAGAGAATTTATTGTTCCATTATCAGAAGAAATTAATTTCTTCCCACCTCGCTCAGCCCTGAAGACACCTTAGGATTCAGAGGAAGAAGCTGACACTGCCCAGACAGAATCCTGTGTTTGAATGGAATTTATGCATCATGGATGAGGTGTATGAATATGCAACAGGCTGTTGCTTTTAAGGGTTAATCCTCTGTTAATGTGGATCCTTTTTTGGGCTTATTTTGCCCAGAAAAGGTACCTGGACTGTCTGTACCTCTTTGTTTCTATTGTCTCATATTGTCCTAATCCAAACTGTCCAAATTTTATTATTCTAATTATATTGCTATTTTTATAACCATTTTATTACTATTAAACTTTTAAAATTTTAAAAACAAGTGATTGGCGTTTTTTACACCCCTCTGCTCTGTTCCAAACGCTGCCTGCAGCTTCAGCCTGCCTTCACTGTTTTTTTTTTTTTTTTTAATTTATTTTTATTTTTTTAACCAAAAGCCGCAGAGTCAGAGCCACATCCACCCCAGCGGGAACGTACGGAGCTTTCGGTCCATCTCCTCGCACCGCCGGACCTCATTGACGAATTTTCGGTGGAACACGTTCACGTCGGGGTTCAGCTGCAGGGAGAGACACGGCACTGAGCAAACGCCCGCCGCACCGGGCCCGCTCCCGGGGCTCTCCCGGTGCTCCCACCGCCCCGGGGACACTCACATCACGGAACTGGACCTTGCCCAGCTCGCCCAGCTCGCTGACACAGCAGTAGGCGGCCTCGGACTGCAGGAACAGCTGCGCCAGGGTCATCTCCTCGCTGCGGAACAGCTCCCCCATGGCGGCGCCGCTCCCGCCGCGGCCTCTGCGGAGATGGAGCCGTGAGAACCGGGCCGGGGGGGACGGAGCGAGGCCTTCCCGCCGCCGGCGCCGCGCCACAGCCCGGCTGCAGCGGGAACCCGGCGCGGTGTCCGCACCCCATCCAATCTCATCCCGTTCCCATCATATCCAGCCCCGTCCCGTTCCATTCCGTTCCCCGCCATTACCTGCCGCCGCTCCCGCTGTCGCTATCGCCGCCGCCGCCGCCTGACCCGAGCGGGCTCCCGTCCCCGCGTCACGCGCACGTCTCCTGGCGACCGCGCGCGGCCCCGCCCCGGAAGTGATGAGGAGGCGTCACAGTGCATCCCGGGTATGACGTCTTGAGCGGTGTAGTGACGTCACCGTGTGAAAAACTACAATCTCTCGTTTTTAGAATTTTAAAAGTTTAATAGTAATAAAATGGTTATAAAAATAGTAATATAATTAGAGTAATAATAATTTGGACAATTTGGATATAGGGCAATATGAGACAATAATAACAAAGAGTTATGGACAGTCCGGGTACCTCTTTCTGGGCAAAATAAGCCCAAAAAAGGACCCACGTTAACAGAGGATTAACCCTTAAAAGCAACAGCCTGTTGCATATTCATACACCTCATACATGATGCATAAATTCCATTCAAACACAGGATTCTGTCTGGTCACTGTCAGCTTCTTCCTCTGAATCCTAATGGCATCATCCTGCCCATCTAGGTGGGAAGAAGTTCATTTCTTCTGATAATGGAGCAATAAATTCTCTTTCTCTGAAAGATTTATGTGTCCTGTGGCTGCTATCTCAGTGCGAGTCCTTTCTTTAGAAAAAAAAAGTATCTTACATATCATAGTTTATTTTAACATTATGTTATAACCTAAAACTCTATTTAACACATTACTTAAGAGAATTAATACAGCATATCTTTCTAACATAACACATATAATATTCACTTTAACATTTGCAAAAAGCCAATAATAAAATACACATTTTTCAGTTTCTAACATTTTGTTATAAGCTAAAACTATATTTAACACACTATTTAAGAGAATTAATACAGCATTACTTTCTAACACAACACATATAACATTCATTTTAACATTTGCCAAAAGCCAGTGATAAAACACACATTTTTCACACTGCTGTGGGGGCCCAGGGTGCAATCCTGTGATCCCAGAGCCAGCAGGCCCAGGGCAGTGGGGACAGCGAGCAGTCACGGGGCAGGGACACAGCAGGGAAAGTGCTGACTGCTGTGGGCATTGTCAGTGAACAATGGCCCTCTGCATCCGTGGGATGTCGGGGTTGCCCAGTTGGATCATTTCTGGGAGGAGCCCAGTGGCAAAGGCTGGCAGCAGGCTGGGCCTGGCAGGAGTGCTGAGGGTGAATACCCCTTGTCAAAGTGTGGAATGATGGCAGCTGCCACCTTGCCAGTGTGCCCACAGCCTTCCCAAATGGCAGCTCTGGCTGTGGGCACTTGGTTCCCTCTGGCTGAGCCAACCCCAGAGCCAGTGAAGGCTGTGGCCCAGGGTCACTCCCAAGATCTGAACTTTTCCTTCTCCACATTCCTGGCGAGTTCAGCTGCCTTGTTGCAAGGCCTGGTGGCACCTCCCACATGCTACCCTGTTTTGAATAGTTTAGGGTTTTTGCCACGAAATCCACAAGTAATTTGGGCTTTGTTCACAAGCAGTGTCCGCATTTAAAGTCTGGTGACAGGACCTGCAGAGGGCTCAAGGATTGCAGAGCTGGGAGAGCTCCTTTAGGGGAGCCTGGTGTTTGCCAGGCAGAGGCAAAGGCTGAGAGCAGGAATGCTGAGGGTGAATACCCCTTGTCAAAGCTGCCACCTTGCCAGTGTGCCCACAGCATTCCCAAGTGGCAGCTCTGGCCATGGGCACTTGGCTCCCTCTGAACTTTTCCTTCTCCACATTCCCGGCATGTTCAGCTGAGTTGTTGCAAGGTCTGGTGGCACCTTCCATGTGTCTCCCTGTTTTGACTAATTTAGGGTTTTTTACCACTAAATCCACGAGTAATTTGGGCTTTGTTCACAAGCAGTGTCCCGCATTTAAAGTCTGGTGACAGGACCTGCAGAGGGCTTGAGGATTGCAGAGCTGGGAGAGCTCCTTTAGGGGGAGTGCCCTCACAGGAGGGAATCATCCTCCTCTGAGTTAAATCTGTGTGGAGATTTTTAACTCAGAGAAGTTAAATCTCCACACAGATAGGAAATCTGTTGCACCCTGCATGTACCATGCATGTACATGGGAGGGGGCATTCGTAAGATACAGACTTGTATCTTCGATTCCTGTCCACTTTTCATGCTGTTTCTGAATTCAAATTGTGGCATTTCTTTAAAATACTGAAATTCAGGCTCTCATAGTCCTGAAAAAAAAACCCCAAACCTAAGTATTGACAGGAGGTCTGAGCTTCCAGCTGAACTTCAGCATGTGCAGTTGTTTAAACCTTTAAAAAAGTTGTTTAAAGCCTTCAGTGCACACAGCTGTGCCCAGATGGGGCTGCTTGCTTCCCATTCTCTTCCCAGCAGCTTCCCGAGC
The DNA here is from genome assembly GCF_047830755.1 of Zonotrichia albicollis. Taxonomy (NCBI): domain Eukaryota; kingdom Metazoa; phylum Chordata; class Aves; order Passeriformes; family Passerellidae; genus Zonotrichia; species Zonotrichia albicollis. The sequence goes on along the minus strand of NC_133841.1, from coordinate 3,269,596 downwards.
CGTTCACTAAAGGATTTTGTTTTTTCCTCCTGTTGCTTCAGCGCCTTCAGACTGAGAGTAAAGCAGGAGCGGCTGCAGTTCCAGAGCTTCGCATTCCTGGCTGAGCCGTGCTTGTGTTTGCATGCAGAGCCCTCGTCTCCCCTCCAACTATTTTAATCATTTCAAAAGGGTGGGTCAAGCAGGCATTTGGCAGCGGCTCCTTTTCTATAGCTGAGGTGGAGTCAGCCAATGACCTGCTGCAAGGCTGGAAAATTTTGCAGGGCAGTTCCACTGGCCGGCCGTGCGGGGCTGTGCCATTTGGATTTCAGCACAGCCTCCCGCTCGCTGCGCTCCCCATTCCTGGCTGCTCTCCCAGCTCGGAGTTTAGCCCAGCCTCGGGCTCAGCTTTCCCTGCTCTCTCCCTGCACTGACAGCCACCATGGAGGACACCACCTTGCAGATCATCGAGCCGCCCACCGTCTCGGAGACCTCGGAGGAGCAGGCGCCCGAGGAGCCCATCAAACCCGACCAGATCAACGGCGTGATGGTGCTGACCCTGCTGGACAAGATCATCGGGGCCGTGGATCAGATCCAGCTGACCCAAACACAGCTGGAGGAGAGGCAGCAGGAGATGGATAGTGCCGTGACCAGCATCCAGGGAGAGCTGACCAAGCTGACCAAGGCACACACCACCACCAGCAACACCGTCAACAAGATGCTGGAGAAGGTGCGCAAGGTGAGCGTCAATGTGAAGACCGTCAGGCAGAACCTGGAGAAGCAAGCCGGGCAGATCAAGAAGCTGGAGGCCAACGAAGCGGAGCTCCTGAAGCGCAGGAACTTCAAAGTCATGATCTATCAGGTAAGGAAAGTGTTTCATGATGTCTTTCCATCCTGTTAGTGGGTGTTTTCTTTGCTGAGGGTCCCGTCATGCTGCATGTTCTCCCAAACTCCCCAAATTTTCTGGCAGCCCAAGCTGAGGCGCGTCCCCCGTCACGTCATTTGTGGTTTAACATTTGCTGCATGTCCTAAGACAAAGTTTGACAGAGTTGTCCCATTTAACAGGAGTTTTAATGCAGATAGGGATCAATCGAGAGTTCCTGCCCCTAAGAACTCGCTGCAACGGGCCAGAATATCAAAATAACCCGATTTAACTGCTTAGCTCAATAAAGAGCAATAGTGCTCCGGGATCTTGAAGGGGGTGTTGGAAATTCATCTGCCAACATGCCTTCTACCAAGAGACACCATGTGTGTGGCTACGTGGAGACCGATGATATTTCAAATTTGTGACATGCATCTAGTAACAAGTGATAGTAACCCCAGCCTTGGGGTTAATCTGCCCAGCCAGGGCAGATAGAGCTGTCAGAGAAAATCCAGCCCAGCCCCCTGAGCTAGGCAGTGCTCGGGGTGGCCTTTGCTGAGGGCTTGTACAATTCCCATCTTCTTTCTTCTGCATCCTGCAAGCCTTGAGCCTCCTTGTTGTTTGGTCTCAATAACAGGTTTGGTTTGCTTGATGTTTACCCCTGCACTAAGTGCTGGAGTTTTCATTTAACATTAAACAAGGAGAGAGAGAGAGAGGAAGATGATTCTGTCAGGTTTCCTGCCTGGAGTTAGTTTTCTGCATCAGAGCAAACTCTCTATTGGGACAGGGGAGAAAAGTGAGTGAAACAAACAGTTAATGCTACATTGAAAGCCTCTGGGTTAATAATAGCCAGTGCTAGGAACAAATGGAGAAGCTTCGAGTGCTGATCATGGGAAGAGAGAGAAAAAAAGGTGAATAAAAGGGAGAATGGTCCTTTCTGTGAGGTTTGAGGGCGAGTGGCTCATGACAGGCTCAGGGGTCAGACACGTACCTGTGGCACTTCTTGTTGTTTTATCACGACTGAAAGGCTGAAAGCCTGTTCTGATCATACGCAAAACACAACCAGCTATAGCCAGATATGTGTGTGTGGATTTATTACAAGCCCTTTGTATCAATGTATCCGTGGAAAAATAAAATAGAAGCCACGACTGCTGCAAAATGAGAGGAGTGGAGGGAATTGTTTAAACATAACATTCCATGTCAGTTACGGAAATAGGTAGGAAGTTGGCAGGGTTCAAGGTCCTTGGGAAGCATCCCAAACATCTGCAGGTTAGTGTTTCATGAGCAGTTCGTGTCGGTTTGCTGTGCCTTATTGATATTGAGCAGATTTTCTTTAGGAATGTGAAAAAGCAATCCTGTTTCTAAAGGCTTGGGGCCTGCCTCTGCTGCTGTGGTGAGGACAGAGCAGCCTTGGAAAGAGTCCTTTGGGCAGGGACTGTGCCAGGGGCTTGAGGAGTCATGGAGTTATTAGGGGAAGAAATGCTTTGGGATTTGGGATGATTTCCCAGCATGGAATTCAGTGTGATTGGAATGTCACAGAGCACAGGTGAGGAGTTCTCCATGTGAAATGGATTTGTTTGTGCCCTCATGGATGTGCTGGCACTTCCACGGGAGTGGAGCACACCCGGCCCTGGAGGGAAATCATGGGGTCCACCCTGGGGTTAACTGAGCATTCACTGTGCTTCCAAACCGTGTCTACAGTTACAACCAAATAATTACAAAATAACTCTCTAATTCCGTGTCTCACTCCTCAGACCCTCACCTACCAAAGTGTCTGTTGGGTATTTTACTGATCATGTCATTAATTCTGCGGTGCTGAGCACATTATTGCTTCTCTCTGACTCAGGGAAAGCTGCTTTCCCAAGCTGGGGGTGACTCCTGTGTATTTCCAGTTGCTGTGGCAAAAAGACCAAAGATTTATTAGTCTTTTCCTCTGGAGAACAAGAGATAAACTCATCCTTGGAGATGTAAAATTTCCATAATTTTTTACAGCAGCGTGAGAGATCCGAGCAGAGCAAGAGTCCTGCTCTAATAGGGTTCCATATTGCACAGTTCTGCAGCTGGATGAAGTCAAAGAGGTGAAGATAAATGACCTCTTGGCTGGTTCTTGATGTTTGATTATTCTCTCAGCATTGAGTCCTGAGGTTTCAGCCATTGTGGAAGGATTATTTTGGGAGTGCAAATAAGAACTTTTGCACCTCAGAGGGAAGCCAGACTGCCTGTGAGAATTGTGCTGTGCTCGCTGTAGATTAGGAGGGGATGAAAACCAAATTTTTATCAGGGAAAGCCTGACCTGTGGCATGATCCTGAGTACATCTGCTGGGATGGTTTCAAAATTTGGGGGAGAAAATGCAGGGCTGGATATCACTCCCATGGCCTGGCTGAGGGGAGGTATTGAGCAGAACATTTACAGGCATCACTCTCACTCCCATCCACGTTTATGTTTTCTCACTTGCTTACCCTCTTTGAGGTGATTTTGCCAGCAGCTGATCTGATTTCTCCGAATTATAGTTTTTGTATAGACTTAATATAGGGAATTAAATCAATTATTTAGAATAAAACTCGAAAACCACCATACCCCTCCAAATCGCCCCAACTTTCTCTTTTGAAAACTTGCTGAGCCAAAGCAGAGGTGACAGCTTTGACAGGCCAGTGTGTACACAGACATTCAGTGCAGAATTTACCTTCCTAAAAAGTCTGATGTCATTGAGTGCCTGCCTCAGAGCTTCCTTTGTGCCTCTGTCCCGGGCTCCTGTCTTTCAGAGAAATCAGGGCACCAAAAAAATTCCGTGAGAGTGGTTGCTAATAAAAACAAACTAAAGTGACTTCATCCCAAATCTCCTGGTTTTGGGATCCTCAACTTGGGGCTGGTTACTGCAGTTCAAGGTTAAATAATGGATGTCCTGTGTGCAAGCAGCCACTGCTCTGAAACCAGACTTTGTGAGAGCTGGAGAGCAGCACGTGGCAGTTTATGTAAGCTTGGCATTTCCCTCCAAACTGTTTTTTTGACAATTAAACTTATTCCTGCAAATGCCAGAGGCAGATTTTGTTACAGCTGGACAAACCCCTGCAGCACTCGGCACGCACACGGAGTATTGAATTTCTAAATTGTGCTGGTCCTTTATTTTGAGGCTGGTGTGGGCTGAGCTCTGGGGATGTTTTTGTTGGGAAAAGTTGCAGTGTTTAATTGCAGTGTTTTTGTTGGGAAGAGCAGCTTTGTCTGAGGGGTGTGAGTGTGTGCTCCCCATGCTGTCCTCATGGGAGGCTCCCTTGGGGCTCATCTGCTCTTCTGGGGGTTTTGGTGGCTGCTCTGAGCTGTGTGAGATGTGAGTTTCCGTGGGAAGGGCTGTGCTGTTGGGTGGGACCTGGATGCCAGCCATGCAGTGTTGGGTGGGTAGGGCTGGGCAGGGAAATATAAATAGCCCAGCCTGGCTTTGTGCTGGTGTGGGCCTTATACGGATGGGAGACTGCACACGGAGAGAAGGAGGGGGAGATCTCAAACCCACTCATTAATGTGACAGATTCAGAGCTGAGCTGCCTCAGTTTTGGGTCTGTGCTCCTCAAAAGAGTGTGGGCAAAGAGATGAGCTCAGGGAGCTGAGGAGCAGCCCAGGGCAGGGACCCCTGGGCATACAAACCCATTGCCCCCGGGCTACAGCTTTTCTCCACTGCCCAAACAGAATGGCAGCTGCCCTGAGCTATGGTTTTGTTTCAAATTAATCACTCAGAAACTCATTCATGATGAGTTTAATGGCAGTGGAGCATTGACAAGAGCCAGGAGGATCCACAGCCCTGAGGGACAGCCTGGCTGGGTGAGGTGCCTGAAGTTCAGTGCTGCCTGCCCAGCTCCAGCATTAAAAATAAATAGGAATTTCCAAAGCAATTTTGGTGACAGCACTGGGGTAGGCACAGCACCAGGTATCCAGGTGCTTTTCCTGCAAGACCAGCTGGCTCCACCTGGCTGGAACATCCATCCCTCTTCCCACTGGGAAGGGATTTGCATTGCAGCAGCCACTGTATTCATTTTCTGATAATACTTTACAATAAAAAGCAGGTTTCACTCTCACTGCAAATCCAGTCTAAAGCAGCTCCTGTCAGTGCTGCCTCCATTGCAGCACATGAGCATCCTGATGTACAAAAATCTTGCACATTCTCTGCATATTATGGAACTATAAGAGATTCAAGATAATAATTCAGAGGAGACTGAGCCTTAAAAAAAGTCAGGATGTTAATAGCTCTGACTCTTAGGATTTCTTTTAGTGCAGATTACCCGTCTACCAGCAGACAGCTCTGGAGCATGGATTTCTCTGTTGCAATCTAGTATCAACTGCATTAATATTTCATTGCTCAGCTATTATTTATAAGCAGTTGGTGCCAGAAGTGTTTGCTTTGCTAAAATCCTTTCACCATTATAGTTCCAGGCTGAGCTGTGCAGCCACAAATTGTCCCAGAGCAAAGGGCCAGAGGCTGCCCAGCCTTTGGGATAGGTTAGATTGGATGAGTAGTGGCTCATGAGAACAAACCCAAGGTAATATCCCTCCTATCACCAATTCCTCCCTCAGGCCTCTCATGTGCACAAACCAGAAGGCACAGCAATGACTTATAAACTATTCAGCAACAGGCTTAGCCCTCTTTTGTCCCATTTGGGATTGTCCTTTTGATTCTGCAAGATCTCCTATGAGTCACAGGGCACCTGAAAAAGTGTGGGTCCACTGTCCAGATGTGAGATGGACAAAGAGCAGAAACAAAATGTGCAGTATCAGTAAAGGAAAATCAAATATTTAAAATAAAAAGTCTCAGGATGTTTAGTCTCCAGCTTTATGTGAGGATGCAAATGTCAGTGTCTGCAGAGGATCTGCAATACAAACCCCATCTTTGCTGCTTTGCTGTTAGGAGCAGCTCCGGAGTCATCAATCAGCTCAGGCAGATTTATCCGGGAGGAGCAGATCTGAGAGCAAAGCCAGTGGTACAAACAGACTGATAATGGCATCAAAAAATGTTAATGCTGTCAGAGGGGAAAAAAAGCTCCTTTTCCATCTCAATCTATTTACTTCTCTGTTTCCTACAGCTCTCCCTCTCTTCTGACTCACTTAAAAGCATTTTTCCAAGCACAGCCTCCTCCTCTCCCCACCCTCCCTCCCTTCCTTTGCACCAGCTCTGGTGCCTGTTCCAGTGACTGTTTCTCACAGCTCATGAGGCACATCCAGCTCTTCAGACACAGCTTGCAGGACACAGGGTAACTGGATGTGCCTGATAAGTGCCAGGCAGATTGCACAACACCCAGAATTACAGAGGCTGGGAGGACTCAGCTAGGCAGGGAGATGCTACTAGAGAATGAATTATTTATCCCTCTAACATTTACCTGATCCCAACCTGATTTGCTTTCTCCCCTCATATTTGAGATCATTTTATCTCAGCAGTATTCCTTGGTGTTCTTACTGCAGCACTCAAAAGTCTCATCTCTAAGGCTTGAGGCTTCTCTTTTCATGAACCTCTTGGCACTATTGGACACAAACTTTGTCCAACCCTTGGAAGCCAAGAGTCAAGGCCATGCCTGACTTTGCTGTGTCACTGGGTGCAGAGATCTGGGAGCTGCTGGGAATTATCTGGCTCTGCTCTGGGGTAAGGTCAGTACGTGACAAAAGCAGCGGATAGAGTTCTGGAGCTGCACCCGCCTGCTTCAATCTCTGCATTCTCTGCACTTCAGTCTATAAACACAGGGCTTTAAAATCACCACTCTGGTGGTGTTCACAGGGGTCCCAGGATGAGGGAAGAGATGAGGATCTTGGCTCCGTGTTTCAGAAGGCTGATTTATTATTTTATTATATATATTAATTAAAAGAAAATGATATATTGTAACGATACTAAAAGAATAGAAGAAAGGATTTCATCAGAAGGCTTGAAAGGAAAGGAATAGAAGAATAATAAAATCTTGTGACTGACCAGAGAGTCTGAGACAGCTGGACTGTGGTTGGCCATTCATTAAAACCAACCACATGAGACCAATCACAGATGCACCTGTCGCATTCCTCAGCAGCAGATAATCATTGTTTACATTTAGTTTCTGAGGCTTCTCAGCTTCTCAGGAGAAAAAATCCTAGCAAAAGGATTTTTCATAAAATATGTCCATGACACATCACTCTTTTTTGATCTTACACTTATAAACAAACTCTGAGTTCAGCTACACCACAGCAAAGGGAGAACATGTCCCCAACAGGTGACACTGAAGCCCTGTGATCCTGAGCAGTCTGGCCCTCTGGCAGTGGATCCTGTGTCTCCTGGGACCTTCTGAACCAGAGACAGACACTCTTCCACTCACAGACCTTTGCTGACTCTTTTCTGTCAAATTCTGCTTCCTGCCTTCTCCCTTGACTAAAACACACCCCTGTGCCTTTTCTCTCTGCCTGTTCTCTGCTAACCTGGATCACTGTTGTTCTCAATCAGATTCCTGGAAGGAACAGGTAAGTGTTTCCATTGTGCTCCCTTTCCCTGGCCATTGAAACAGAGTTTTCCTCATCTTAGCCCGAGAAGATGCCCCGGGTATGCCTTGAGTCTTCGCCAGGGACTGCCCTGTGAGCCCAGCCCGTGGAGACAGGCCCAGGGCAGCAGAAGACACAGGAGGAGGCAGCAGTTTAGGGCTTCAGCAGCAGGAAGATCCCTCCCTGAAGATCACTCTGAACCTCTTCTGAAGCTCTGGGAGCTGCTGATTCTCAGCCTTTGCTTCTCTCCTGCTTGGGGCTGCCTGGGGCTCTCAGACCTCCAAGGCTGATCCTGCTCTGACTAATGTGCTTGCTGCATGAGCGTGGGTGTGAGGAGCTGGGATTTGCCCTCAGGAGGAGCTGCTGTGTGGCTTGCATGAACAAGGGCAGGTGGCCAGGGGCAGCTGGCTCTGCTGTGACTGGGCAAATCCCACTTGTTCTCCCTGTGAAATGCAGCCCTGGAACCTCCTCAGGCTTCTTGTGAGCATTAGATTGAGATTGTGATGTGGTTTGAAGTTGTTGTTTTAAACAGATAAAACAGGCAGAGGGCACAAACTGTGACCTAAAACTTCCAATGTTTTGGGCAGCCCCTGCAGCATCTCCCATTTCTGTCTGGCCACCTTGCTCAGAGTCAGGTCCTCCCCACACTGCAGTGATGACTTTAAATGTTGCTCATGTAACATTTATTCCACAGAGGCCACAGTGGCCTCTTGCCTTCCTGTCATTGTGCAGCTGCTGGATAAAACACCCCAAGCTCCAGCTGCCCTTTGGGGGTCACCCAGCAGTATTTGCAGCACTGTCCAGTGGGAATGGCCACAGGAATATTCCAAGAGCCAGGTGAGGGTGAATCAAGTCTAGGAATTGTGGTTTCTGCTCAAAGCTGCCAGGGAAAACTCCTTTTTAAGCAGAATGTCAGATGTAAGAAAAGCCTCTTTTTTTTGGTGATCTAGCAAACTAGCAATTCCAGTCTCCACAGAAAAGGTCTGTTCCACTGGAGAGGAAAGCACAGCCCTCTCTGTGCAGGGTATCTGGACACTCCTGAGCCCTGCTATGTTCAGGGTGCTGTTGTTACTCAGGAATAGCTGAATCCTCCTTCCCATGACACTGCTGGAAGGTCAGCACAAAGCAGTGTCCTCTGGGGCCTGGCACAGCAGAGCAGTTATCATGGAAACGGGAGCAGAACTCATTCTCTGGCACAGTCTGACCTGACCTGCAGGGCTGTTTGCTGCCCAAGCTCCTCCTGATCCTCCCCCAGGCTCCCCGAGGCCAGGCCCAGGCTGTGCTGCCCGGGGTGGGTGCAGGAGGGGCTGCAGCTCACAAAGTGTTGGCATCAGCCTGATTTGGTCATAGTGGAGCCCAGGAATGCGAGCTGGTCGTTTTCTGCATGTTACTGCTGCAAACATCAACCAAACTCTCTGTTTGTGCTGTTGCAGTTGTGCAAAAATAACGGAGTGAAATGAATTGCAGATGTGATTTGCATGTGCATGTGAGAACCTTCCATTAAAACCTTCCAACTGGAGAGCAGAGTGCCTGGGAGTGCTGGGACTCGGTTCCTTACACACTGACTGGGAATGCAGCTCAGCTCTGGGTCTCCTTGGCCTTTTTATAGGCCAGGGGAAGTGTTTACATGTGTTGTAGCAACCAGGCTGGTGTCCATGGCCGTGGGCTGCGGGTGACTCACTGCCAGGGAACTCGAAAACAATGTCAGATAAAAGCAAAGCCCACTCAGGGGAGAGACTGCTGAGGATCCGACAGCTCGGGGCTGTTTGAAGTAGGAGGACACAGAGCAGCTGGCAGCCAGCTGCCCTTGGGGCCCCTCTGGGTGCCCACAAACTCCACAGATGGACAGGCCCAGTGCCAGGGAGCTTCCCAAAGCACAGCTCATCCCTGGAGCTCTGTGCTGCAGGGGTAATGCAGGCTCCATGTCCCTGTCCTGCTGCTCTGCACTGTACACGGAGTTTGCTGCTGCTGGTAACAAAATCTGCTGAAAAATGTTGTTTACTCGCTGTCCTTGTGCCAGTTGGATGCGAGCAGAGAGGACAGAACTGGTTTGGGACTCTGCTGATTGGGAGCCAGGTTTTGAACACCCCAACAGGCTGGGATGCCAAGACCCAGGATTTCGGACTCGCCCACTTCAGGATCGGTGTTTTCTGAGTAAAAATAGAATTGCCTGGTGTTAAAAATGTGGCTCAACTGGATGAGTCATGAGTAAAATGAAGTGCAGAGAGCATAGTGCCTTGCTTGGACAGAGCAGGGATTTGTGCAGCGCCAGCCATGGGCCTGGGATGGTTCCTGATTGTTTCAGTCACGTCCCATTATCCTCCATGCCTATGTCTGCAGGCATGTCCTGCCCACACCAAGCAGCTCCCCTTCCCCACTGGAGAAACCTCCTGGGCAGGGAGGAGGAGACTCTTGGTGGCTTTTGGGCAGTGCCTGGGTGCCGGGGGCAGGTACATGCAAGGGATGCTCAGCAGAACAGGCTGGTCCCCATTAGGATGTGCCAGAGCTGTGGATGTTCTCACAGCAGCTGTGCTGTGCCTGAGCCCACAGCAATGCTCCCTGAATGCAGGTGAGCTTGGATTCTGGGGACTGTCCCTTAGCACACTGCTGAAAACCCTCCAGTGATCCCCCAGCTGGGTATCTACTGCTCAGATCAGCAGTCAGTGAGGAAGAGGTGGGCTGAGGGTGGGAAATGCAGGAATTATACCCAGGAGAGAGAGAAACCAGGAGCAGGACGTGAAGGGTTTCCCAAACACAGCTGGAGAGAAAAGCTCTTGGAAACAATCCCAAGGGAGGAGGCTGTGCTCCCTCTGTGCCTCTGGGTCTGATCCATGAGGTGCCTCCTGACAGAGGCACCAGCAGAGCTGTGAGCGCTGCCAAGCTGGGGCTGGGCTCTGGGGATGGAGCAGGGCTGGCAGAGTGGGAGAAGGGAGAGTTGCTGCTCTCCAGGTGAAATGCAGGATTTGGGAGAGCTGCAGGCACCCCAAGAGGAGTTGTTGCTCCCACTGTGCCATGTACCCAAAGCTGCTGCTGGCCATGTCTTTGTGGCTGTGAGGGAAGAGCTGCAGGATGCTGCTGAGGCTGGATGGGAGCATTGCTGGCCCAGCCCGTCCCATCCCATCAGAAAATTCAGTCAAGAGCTGGATATGCTGGTGTAGCACAAGAAAAGGTGAGGAAAGGTTGTTATTTATGTGACAGACGTGGAGGTTTGGGGTGTGTTTCTTGCTGCAAACACATATTCTGGAGCTCACAAGGGGCCGATAGGATCAGGGTTTGCAGGATATGGCCCATTTCCAGGGACAGCTGTGCCAGGCAAGAGGGGGATGCCTTTGTTCTGGCTCATTGTGTTGCCTCAGAGGGAAGGAAGTGGCTGGAGTTCCTGATGTTCTGCTGGCTGGGCAGGGTCCCTGGAATTTTCTGGGATTGCTCTGGCAGGTGTTGTTGTGGAGAACAGGATCCCTGCCTTCCCCCTGATGTGGGCTTGCCCTGGGCTGACCTGGCTCTCTGGAGAGTGTGTGTATTGTTTTCTGCTGAAGTGGCTCATCAAATGAAGAAAACACATGTTGGCCACTTCACCTTCATCTCCACAAAGTATATGAGATGTGCCCTGTGATCTGGAGGGTGAAGAGCTTCACCCAGCACCCGAAAACCCAGAATGAAAGCTCTGTGCTTTCACCACAGACACTGCAGCCTGTGCCATCCTCACTGAGCTCAGTGCCCCATGGAGCTGGCTTTCCACTGCTCACAAAAGTTTCTCCAGATGCCCTTGTGCTTCCAGAACTTCATCTGGCCCAAGGAGCAGTACCTGTGCTTGGGGAAAAAATGAGAAAGCAGCTGAGAGCATCTGGATTTCATGCACGTGAAGCTGTGCTGGAGTCATGTATTCGATGAGTTGTGTCACTTCTCCAGGGGTGGAAGGGAAGGCAGGGCTGGGGACAGCACAGAGGGCTGGGGACAGCACCCTGTCTGCAAGGAGGGCATCTCCAGGAGCTCAGGCCAGAGGCACAGAGTGGCAGTGACCCTGCTGAGGCAGGGCAGTGGCGTGCAGAGGGACAGTGCTCAGGGTGAGGGTGTGCACACACCCCATCCTTTCCTGCTCTGAGCAGGGACCGGGATGTTCTGTCCCACAACAGCACCAGGAACATCCCTCCTCATGCCTGGGGAATGGCCATTCCCCTGTCCTGGCTCTTGGCACCTTTGTGCAGCTGCTGTGACACGCAGAGCATGGGAGGTGCCACAGCAAAGTCACCCTGGGCACGTTCCCAAGCCAGGGGCAGGCAAATCCCTGCTGGTGTTCCAGGGTTTGCCATGCACTTCAAGCACTTGGGGTGCACCAGGGGCTGCCCCTTGATTTCCAGTGCAGGGCTGGAATGCCATCCTTGCTCTGCTCTGCTGCTGCCTGCCCAGGGCTCAGGATGGCACCTGGCTGTCCTGCTGGCCAGGCTCTTCTCCAAACCTCAGCAAATCCAGCAGCTCAGCATGCTGAGTGCCCGTTCCACACATTGCCCTTTGGCTGCTGCTGGATTCCTGACAGGCTGGTCCTGGCAGCTCCCACCTCTCCCACCCAGCTCTCTAGATTAGAACTGCTTGGGCAATAAATTTCCGAGCGTGAGCTGCAGCCCTGCAGCTGTGAGGCTCTGGACAGTGATGGGCTATTTCCAGCCTGTCCTGGGAACAGAGAGGTGAATCACAGCTATGTGCTGCTCAGATGAAAACCAATCCCACTCCAGACTTGTGCCCCTCTCCCAGGCACATGCTTGTCCTCTGCTGCTGGGATCAGGAACTCGGCTGGCTCAGGCTTGTGGAGAAGCTGAATGAATCCAAGTGGAGCTGTGTCTGCTTGCAGACCAGGCTGTGTGAGTTGGGACCACTGGCTCCACTATCTCCAGATATGGACTTGGGCAAATTCTCTAACTTATTCCCCAGTGGAGAAATAGGAAAAACAGGGCAGCCTGCTGCATCCCAAGAGATTCCCAGCCCCACATCTGGATCCTGAGGCCTTGGGAAAGTCTGAGTGCAGCCTGGGGGCAGCCAGGAGAGAGTGTGCATGCTGGTGCTGTGGCCAGACTCTCAGCTCTGGCTGTGCCTGGGGTCACTGCTGGACCTGGCCAGGCTGGAGAGCTGAAGAGCACTGTCCTGCAGCCAGGAGTGAGGGGCTGTAATGGCCAGGTGCAGCATAAAGATGAAACTGGAGGGCACAAGACTGTGACACAGACAGAGGAAGAAGGGAAAACACTCCAGTTTCAGTGCTGGGCTACCTTTCCCATACTTCTGGCATCACAGATGAGTTTGGAGCCAGCCTAGGGTGAGCAGAGCTGGTGCCTGAGTCCTGGTACATGCAGGACAGTCCTAAGCAGATCCTCCTCACAATGACTTTATCAGCTGCAGTGAGGGAGGATGAGCCCAGGCCTGAGTACCTGGGTGTGTTTAGCTGGGTGGAGGCCGATGTGTGGGAGGGAGGGAGGATGGGCTGGCTCCGGGGCTGCCGGTGTCTGTGTGTCTCACTGGCTCCGCTCTGTGTCTTGCAGGATGAAGTGAAGCTCCCGTCTAAACTGAGCATCAGCAAGTCCCTAAAGGAAGGAGAAAAGGTGGAGAAGGAAGGTGAGGGTGAGGAGGTCCCTGTGGGTGAGGACCATGCGGAGGAGGACCACATCCAGCTCTCCTCGGATGAGGAGGTGGAGATTGAGGAGATTATCGAAGAGTCGCGGGCAGAACGCATCAAAAGGAGTGGCATGAAAAGGGTGGATGACTTCAAGAAGGCATTCTCAAAGGAGAAGATGGAAAAGACTAAGCTAAAGACCAAGGAAAACCTGGAGAAGACCCGCCACAACTTGGAGAAGACCCGCCACAACCTGGAGAAGAGGATGAACAAACTGGGCACTAAAATTGTGACTAACGAAAGGAGGGAGAAGATGAAGAGCTCTCGGGACAAACTGAGGAAGTCTTTCACCCCTGACCACACCATCTACGCCAGGTCCAAGACAGCCGTCTACAAAGTGCCACCCTTCACTTTCCACGTCAAGAAAATCAGAGAGGGTGAGGTGGAGGTGAAAGCCACAGAGCTGGTGGAGGTTGGTGGAGAGGAAGGAGAAAATTCAGACCTGATGCGTGGGGAGAGCCCCGACATGCACACCCTGCTGGAGATCACGGAGGAGACCGACGCGGTACTGGTGGACAAGAGTGACAGCGAGTAGGACAGGCTGCAGAGCACGAGGGCTGTGGATGACAGCTGAACACAATATCACTCACATTTCGAGCTCTCCCTGCCCTGGAGCCCCAGGGAAGTGTACACAATGCATCCTCCTTACCCTGCAGAGCCGATGCCGATCCCCCGCCTGCTTTGTACAAGGTGTATTTTATATTTTAGTTTTAGCACATAAACATTAGCAACACGGAACTGTTTTTCTTACACTACTAAATCACCCTCGGAGACCATTCCTGCTGCAGCCTTCTTGCCCCACACCTGAAGATGTGCTTTGAGTGACAGGGCCCTGACCCAGCTGGAGAGTGCTGATCCCAAGAAGCTGTACAGCTGAAAGTTCAAGAGTCCTCCATAAGAAAAACCTGGTGTTAAGAAAGCTTCCTGCAATAGCCCACCAGCCCACACCACCTGCCCCCCAATGCCAGGCTCTGCAGCCACCCCACAGGCAAGAAGACTCCCAGCACCCAACCCGGCTGCTCCTTCGGGGGACCAGAGGAACTGGGATGCAGCCGGCGCACGGGAGGGAAGAGCTGAGCAAATCCTCTCGTTGGGCAGCACGTGGCAAAGCTGAGCTGGCCTGGGGCAGGTGGGGCTGCTCCTCTCTGCCCTCCCAAGGACTGGGTGGCCTTTGCACGAAGCCGCCCTGCAGCTGGGGTGTCACTCAGCTGGGGCTCACTGCTCCTCCCCGCTGTGCCCTGAGGCTGTGGCAGGAACAGAGCAAGCTGCAGGCTTCCCACATGGTTCAGGGATCTGCCAGAGGTCCAGGAGGAGTCCCAGGGCAGGGAGCAGCATGCTGGATCTGCTCCCTCCACACCCACAGAGGTGCTGGCAGCAGGGCATGGGGCCCACGCTTGCTGCCCTGGGAGAGGGGGACACCCAGGCAGCGATGCTGGAGCAGCCACCACGGCTAGGGACTTGTTTCTAGAGGGATGTGGGATGCACTGCTGCCATGGGAAGCCGTAGACCATCAGAAAGAGGCCTTGACACCTGCCCAGCACTGGACCTGGAGCATTTCTGAGCATCTGCTTTCTGCAGGTGTCCTGGCACAGCTCAGGCTCATGCCCATGCCCACGTCCTGTGCCTTCCTCCCTGTGTCCTGCTTTCTGCAGCTTCACTCCATGCCCTGGGTGAGGCAGCAGGAGGGCAGCACACGGTGCCTTGGGGGCTCTGCCTGGCTCAGCCAAGCTTGCCTCTTACATACTCAGCCCCGCTGCAAGCCCCAGCCTCTCATTCCCCATCCTGCTCCCCCAGCACGAGGCTGCTGCTGCTCACATAACCCAATATATAAACTTGCTTTACTTTTAAAGAATTATTTTCCTTCAAGCAGTGCTGTCCCAGCCTCGGGGTCCTGCCCCAGATTCCCTCCCCACAGGAGGTGGGAGCGGTCGGTTCCGTGTGCCGGCTGCAGGCAGCCCTGATGAGACACCGGCGGCCCCGAGGCTCCCGGTGTGGGGAGCACCGGGCACCGGCTCTCGGCCGCTGGTGCTTCCCAGCCCCGTGTGAGCCCACAGCTCACCTGCCCTCACAGAATCTCCTGCGGGCCCACAGGCCGTTTTTCCACGCGGGTTGTCTCTGAGCTGCGGGGCCAGGGCGGCAGAGGCCCCCGGGTGATCCTCGCCTGTCCCTGGCTGTGCCCAGGCAGCAGCGCAGCAATAAAGTCTCTTTTGTAAACCACCAGTGTGAGGCCTGTCCGTGGCACCGGGTGCTGGGGAGGGGCTGATCCCCACAGCATTGCTGTGTGTGTGGGTCTGACACGCTGAGCCCTACAGGGATCCATCCCCACAGGGATCCATCCCCACAGCTCTGCTGCGTGGGGCTGACAGAGCTCCACAGGGATCCATCCCCACAGCTCTGCTGCGTGGGGCTGACAGAGCTCCACAGGGAGCAATAATAAAATCCATCCCCACAGCCACACAGGGGCTGATCCCCAAAGCCCTGCTGCAGGGGCTGACACACTGAACCCCACAGGGATCCATCCCCAGAGCTTCAAGGGGATCGATCCCCACAGACCTACGGGAATGATCCCCATAGTCTTATAGAATCGATCCCCACAGTCCTAGAGCTGATCCTCTCAGCCCTATAGGATCAATCCCCTCAGCCCCACAGGGTCGATCCCCATTTCCCCACGCGGGGGCGCTGCTCCCAGCACGGCGCACGGGCCCGCCCGGCGCGGCCCCTTTAAGAGGCTGCGGCGGCGGCGACCGCGTGACGTCACGGCGCTGCCCGGAACTCAGCTGGGTTTCCCGCACGGCTGTTCCCGGCAGTCGCCCTCCCCCGGCCCCCTGCACCGCCTCTGCCTAGCGAAGCCCTGCGGCGGGAGGCGGTGCCATCCGGGAATAGCCGGGGGGGCAGCCCCCTCTCCGCGCGCCGTGACGCACCACCCAACGGCCGCGCAGATTGGCTGTCGGAGGCCTGCCGGGGCGGGGCCGCGGGAGCACCGAGTCGCCATTGGCAGTGGGGATGATGACGTCACGGAGGGGCAGGGCCGGGCCGCAGGAGGTCCGGTCCCTCGGCGCAGCCGGACGCGATCGCCGCCGTCACCGGGAGCCGCCGCCCCGCCCGCCGGGACCGCCGGTGAGCGCGGGGGGTGCGCGGGCGCTGCTCGCCGCCGGCAGCCGGTGTGCCCCGAGCCGGTGTGGGGCCGGGGCGGGAGCGGGGCCGGCATCGCGGGGTAGCGCGGGGGGGGCCTGTCCCGGCTCCCGTCACTGCAGGCCGAGCCGCGGTGCGGAGCGGGGCCGGTCTGTGCAGCCCGGGCGGATCTTCCGGGCTGGCACCGCGCACGGGGACAGAGCCCGAAGCGGCTGCTCTGACAGCGAGAAGCGGCGGGAGCGGCAGGGCCGGGGGCGGTGCGGCCCGCCCGGTGCGGCCGGGGCTGGCACGGCCTCGAGGGTCCCGTGCGGAACGGGGCCGGTAGGACTGGGAGCCCAGAGGGGGACCGGGCACTGCGGGGCTGGGGGAGCCGGCGGGGCTGCGAGCTCAGGGCTGTCACACGCCGCCTGCGGCTCAGGGCCTCCCGCCCGGAGCGGGGCTCGCTTCGGTGCCACCCCCGTGGGTGCCGGTGTCACAGCAGCCGCGTTCTGCAGCTCGGGTGAACGAGCCCCCGGGAGCTCTGCGGGGCTGGCGGTGCTGTCACCGCTCCTGCTGCCCGTGTGGGTGGCTCCTGTCCCCCGGGCCGTGGGACAGACAGACAGACGGGATGCGAGGGTGGGCTGGCCTGGGCTCACCCTGGGTGCACATTGGGGCAGACCCTGCTCCCACCCTGCCGGTGATCCCTGTCACTGTCACTCC